>NW_013952463.1:1114944-1128749 GCF_001266775.1 Austrofundulus limnaeus
TTATTGCCAGTATCACTCCACCCCGTTAACAATAGGTGTATCAGTCACATGGAGGCAGTGCTTAAAAGCCTGAATTTTGCCTGAAACTCTCAGACTGAAGAAGTCTCTTGGAGGAGAGACGAAACGTTTCATTAAAGAAGAACCCGTCCAGAAGACCTATATAATTTTTTTCTTTTTGATTTTTTTACCTGGATTACTGAGATGCATCAGGGCAAAAAATAGAAATGTTTTTTTTGTTCTGAAAAGTTGGAAACTCAGCTTTCAACTAACGTCAGCTCGACTTCAGAATTTCAGTTTTGCTACAACTGGAGCGCAGCATTACTCCCAGTTGGAGAGACATGATTATCTAGTGGTGCAGAAACATTTTTATTTACAAACTGATTAAAAGATGTCAACAACGGAAGTTAGTTTTGGACACACTGAGCTAAAATTAGTAGTAATTGAAAGTCAGACACAATATACTGTACTCTGAGCACTAAAAGATCATTGTGATAAATGTGAGATTACGCAGGATGTTAAAATTAAAGCGTGTCCAAAATAGCTTTAACTACATATGATTTCTTTACAAAGGATGATTTCAGTTTAAATATGTGGCATGAAAGGTTTTTGGAGGCATGCAGTCTTTCCAGGAGGTCTTTAATTGTTTATGTAATGATTGTCTGAGAAGGAGTTAGTGTAAAGTTGAGAAATCACATTGTACTGATAGTATCTAATCTTTTTAAAATATAAAATATCACATTAATACATTTTTAGACCACCAGCAACATCGGTATGTAAACATTATGGTCTCAATCGTAAATTACTTGCTTGTTTCACTGTTAAAGTAAGAAACACATCGATACTTTTCCTGCCCTCTCCACCACTGACCTTCTGTTTCTTCAGCGACCCCGTTTTGCTTCTCTTCAGTGAGGTGTCCCTGAAGGTGGGGGTCTTTCGTTTCTCCACGCCCGCCCCGACGCCGCCCTGTCCTCCTATTGAGCTGATCACGTCTCCTATCCCTCCGCTCCCTCTGCACCCGGCMCCCGGCGGGGCGCCCGCGCCCGGCTTGGTGGACTGCAGGATGCGGTTGCGAAGGCGTCCGATGGGATAGACGCTTCCCAGGCTCCAGCCGGCCCGACCCGCTCCATCGCCGTGGAGGTACTGGAGGCGTAGCGCCGCCAGGTGCTGCAAGGTCTCCTCTGAGGCTGGGAAGTGACCACTTATCAACGACTCATGGGCCTGACAGACAGAAAAAAATCACACGTCGTTTTAGTTCCTGATGAAAGTTTGAACAGTGCCACAGCAGTTTGGGGGGAAATAATGGAACAGAAGTCATTTACCAGAAAGAAAAGAAGACATCTTTTAATTATTTGGTGAGTAAGTAAAACACAAAATTGTGTCTGAGAGGTTACCTGCTCAAACATGAACGCAAACTCCACCCCCTCTTTAGGCATGCTCTCAACATCTAAGAAGCAGTACAGTTTGAAGTACAGTTTCCACTCTCCCTCTTCTTCCTCCTCTTCACTTCCTGCTAGTCTGAACGCAGAAACAACAGCAGATTGTTAACAACATACTGTTGTTAACCGTAAAACTGTGGTCAAACAAAGTCAAAAAATGCTGAATAATTTCCAGAATAAATGGATTACCTCTCAAACTTGGCCAGAATATCAGCTACAATCACTCTGCTCTCCAGAGCCCGATCCGTGAAGCCGTTGTGTTCGAAGAGAGAAAACAGGTTCTTGCTGTCCTCCATGGCCAGACCTCGGATCAGCTTCTCCACAACCTGCGGCACGGAAAATTGAAGAAAACAGATTTGCTTTCAGCTTGAATCAGTTTGGTTGGAGCTGAGCTGATCTCAGGGATGTATTCAGGGCTCTCAAGCTTTGATCTGAGTTTGGAACAATAGTTTGAGCCACTGACAGCACAACCACTGTTTTGAACGATGAACAAACTCAACCTTCCTCTGTTATCTGGGGGTCAGGACCACGGGGATTTATTTTGGCGTGACGGTGTCAGTGAAAAACAAAACAAAACGTTCCATTAAAAATTTTATTTACATAATATTTGTAATCCAGGATGGATCAGAGGCAGCTGTGAACATGCGTGATTCATTTGCAGTGTGGACTTAGAGCAGAGTGGGTCTCCTCTCTGCTCTGACAGCAGGTGGGGTTTGCTGCAGAGGCTGCTGTGAGACCGATGAACTGTCAGTGCTTGGGAAGTGGAGGTGAATAGGTTTGTTGCTAGTCACGTTTTTGAAAATAAAAAAAATAAAATTAAATTAAAGTTAATAAGATGTTAGCTGCTAACATGCTAATATGAAGATGTAACAGACGATCATATGCTGCTAGCTGTTCCACCCTCTGACTGCTGCAGGGGCGTGTCTTAGAGAGAGGCTTTTATATCAGAACACAGCCGCTGTGACGAAACCGTGAAGAAGACACGTCATCGTGGTTGAGCCGTTAACCAATATGCAAATGAGACTGCAGTACCACTGCTCAACCCATATGAGCAGCAAAAACACGTTTTTAAACCAAATATTACAGATTCCAAAAAATACACACAAAAACATCAAAATTAGCACAGAAACAGTACTATATAACATTTTAGACACATTCTAGACAGTTTATCAGCTAAAAAAAGTTAATTTTGGGGTAAGTTCCTCTTTAAGCGTGAGAAATACAAAGCTGAGGCTGAAATGTGTGTATCTCACGGTAAATGTGTGAGACTTCAGAGCCCTGTGTGTCTGCACCTTCAGGATGAAGATGTCAGAGTGTGTTTGCGCACCTCTCCAGCTGTGGTGTGCGAGTTGATGGAGATCTTGCAGGAGCCTCCTCCATGGCAGTACACGGTGGTGCTCATTTCCTGCCTCAGCAGGAGGGCAGCGATCTCCTCCTGAGACGGAACAAACTCACGAGTCTTGGTCTTCTTCAGGGATTCCCCAATGAAACTTGCRTAGCGCTCGATCTCAGTGCCGGGATAACGTTCACGTATCCTACAACACAAAAATGCAATAAGCCGGTACCCTTCATCGACAACRTGGGAGTCACACAGCAGGGGACGTACCGCTTAAGGTGGAAGCGGAGGTATCTGAGGATGGCTCGGCAAGGTAGGAAAGTGCAGCTCATGCAGGTGAGCAGGTGCCAGTGCGCCCGATTGGCTGGGCTGTTTGGCTGAGGCACATGATTGGTCTGCTTGATTACCTGACAATAAACCTAAAAGAACAAAAATTGAAGTTGRTTTGAGAAAACTCAGTATCTTGTTAACGTTTTAGGAATATCTAATCTTCTTACAACAAAGAGATAGTCTATAAATTCAGACTGTGATGACCTAAACTTGACTTTGCTTGTTTTTAATTAGAGATCCTTTCAGAATGAAAAGTACCTCATCCCTGAGAGGGCGCAGGTCCTGGCAGGTCTGCAGGATGCCCTGAATGATGGGCACGGTGTCTGCCAGCGTCTCCATCTCCTGCAGTGAATTAAAAACTCTCACCGCTTCATCCTGCAGGCTTGCATAACCCTGCTGCCTATGCACTGCACGCAGAAATAATGTTGGGGAAAAGGTCAGGGAGGACAGAGAAAACAGCACAGAAGAGAAAGAGCTTTTATTACAAACAAAAAAGGCATGTTTGAGAAGATCGTCCAAAACAGCTGCGTTTAATGCACAGCTAGAGATATTTAGTTTTCTATAAAAACGCAGTGTGAATGCTGAGTGCTGAAYGTGTTTGCTGAAATACGTGTAAAAAAGCTGAAGTTCTTATTAAATGTAAAAAGAATCAGAGCTCTATCTTACGGAGCCCGCTATTTTAACACAGTGCAGCCACGCAACATCAATGTCAATTTCACGAAGTTGTGGCAACACATCCTGTTTTGGTAACCGAATATTTCAAAAATGAAAGTCTGATTTAATTCAGTTCATATATAAAACAACTTTTTGCGTGGGAACGCAAAACAATATTGCGAGGTAACGCAAAAGTATTGCGAGGTAACGCAAAAGTATTGCGTGGAAAAGCAAAAGAAAAAAATCCCCCCATGTCCTCTTGCGGGCTCCGTACTAGTTAACAGYAGCAAAACAYTAGCTAAAAGCAGAAAAGGGCAATCTAAAAGCTAGAGTAAGGCTAGCTTATAGGCCAAAATGTGTAATGTCAGCTAGATAAAAAAAGTAGCAAAGCATTTGCCAAAATCTATAGTAGCAAAAGGCTAGCTCAAAGTTAAATGTAGCAAAAAGATAGATACTGTTGGTCTTAATCGTAGTAATAGAAGTAGCTAGAAATTGCAAAAAAGCCTGCTAGAGGCTGAAAGTAGCTGAATGGTAGCTAAAATATAAACTATTTTTGAAAAGATCTCAATGTATTTCTGGGTGAAAAGGTTTGTAAATATGATTAAATATTTAGAAAAGTATAAAATTTATTTAAAAAATAAAAATGCCCTGCCCATCTCCTGAATGAGATGAGCATTTATAATGTAAATGGCTAAAATATCACAAAATATGTAAAACAGGTTTGAAAAAAAATTTAAAAAAATAGGAACACGATATTGTGTACAATGAGTCAGCCTTCACACTAAATAATAAAATTAGAGTGAATGGGAGCAAACTATTGACTCACAGTTAGTGACCTCTCCATAAGGGAGCGGCAGCAGAGGGGCGTGCAGCGGATGCTGAGTGTATCGAAGGATGGGGTTCCTCCTGTACATCTGCTCCACTATTTCGGGGTTCACACTGTTCTCCTGAGGGGACACAACAAACAGAAACTCAACTCATATATCCGCCCGTGCACTCTAACATGTGCCGTTAATGTGACTTCGTTTTACCTTAATGTCTCTGATGAGCTGCAGGGTTGGCGTTTCTATTGGGGTTTTGCTTTCTATGACTCCCATGATTGCAGCTGTCCATCTCATGGCTTCATTCAGCATCTTGGTGTACAGGCGATAGTTATGCTTCCTTCCATACACAATGATGTTCCAGTATCCTGGGAAGATAGAATCAGAATCAGTGTTCACGATGAATATATGATACCTGTTTTTACCTTCTCCTAAAACTAAGTTAAGGTACATTTGGGCTCACCTGTCTCCCTGTGCACCCGCTCATCCGGCTGAATGACCGAACAGAGCGAGTTGAGGACCAGAGTTCCCATCTTGGAGGAGTTCTTCTCAGAGCTCTTGTAGTAATCTAGCGAGTTGTTGGTCAAAACAAACCAGCGTTTCTTCAGTTTCAGGGAGGTGCTCTTAGAGTTTGTCTTCATCTCCTTGTGGAGCCAGCCTGAAGATGGTGAGGCAGGACGGGAGAGAAGGTGGGATGAAAACGATGTGAAAAGGTACGTAAAAAGGCTAATCCGCTAACTGCTAATAGCAATATGTTAGCTTTTTCACTAACTTTGAAAGTTAGTGGGCCAATTACCTTAAGCAGCTAGGTAATTTTTATGATAGCATWTTTTTTTTTTACATATTTGTTAAAACTGTCACTATGTCTTGACGATATGAGACAGATCATCAGTGAAAACTTAAAGCTCCTCCCAGTGGTCCTACCGCCATTTATAGAAATACACKGCTCCCAGTCAGAAACAGCCAATCAGAGCCAGGAAGAATGGCTTACCTAAAACCCGCTAGAAGCCGCTAGATGATGTCATCACTTAATTTTCATAGTTGGACGTTTGCCAAAAGTTGCAATCTAAGATATAGGTGATTTGTATATTCATGTTAAAGAGGAAACAAGTGAAAGAAAAACACTAAATGTGTTTAGAACTGCAATTGAACTTAATGAAATAAAAATAATTTCATGACTTCAATGCTTAGATCCACATTACATTAATAAATTTTGTGAGAATGTTAAATTTAATCAGCCGACTGTTGGATGTCACACAGGGTGTGCCGAGGTGAAGAAGTAACTGTGAGTCCAACGCAGCTGGCTCCAGAGATTTATTTTAGAGAGTCAGTTTCAGTGAAAAAAAACATTGCAGTAAAAAGTACATTCTGCTTTGTAAACCAGGCAGGAGCAGTGACAGCTATGTGCAGCCGGTGGTGTTGCACGAGGCTTCAGTGAGTCGGACCACTCAGTGTTGTAGAAGCGGAGGGGCTCACCACACTGCTGCTCGCTGAGGAAAATGTTCAGAAAATGTAGTCGCCAAAGCCTCTAAAAGTCATCAAGAACACCGGGAAAGTCGCTAGATTTGTCGCTAGTTGCTTTTTGGAAAAAGGTTGTTAGAGGGGTCTGAAAACTTGTTAAATCTAGTGACAAAGTCGCTAAGTTGGCAACACTGGAAGGAGGGCTGTAGCGCAGCAGAGATCAAGGGGGATGGACTGTAAGGTGTGTAAATTTTTAGGTGGTTTTCTCAGAACTCCCTACTGCTGCTAACAGCTAACTAACAAAGTGATATCAACAGGTTTGTGACATCTAGCGTTAGCATGTTTAGCGTTAGTGAAGCTATTGTTTTAGTTGGCGGATTATGAGTTAGCAAAGCTTTGTGGTTAGCTGTGTCCACCACTGCTAATGCTTCAGACATAATTTATTTTCAAGATTATTTATCCATATGTGAAGATAATGGAACATTGAATGATTTATAACAGTCAAAATGACTGAAACATGTGTTAAATGCTTGTTTGTCTCCTGAATGTCTTACCCCTGGCAAGGAACTCCTGTCCATCCGTCCGGGCGTCTCCTTTAGGTTTCTGCAGCAAGCTGATCCAATGATGCATCTCCTCTGGTGTGTCACTGTTGCAGTGGATAACGCGGTTGGCCGTAATGATGACGAAGGAGTTTGGACTGCAATATGTCAAGTAAAGAAAACGTTTTAATGCTCAAGCTTGATTTTTTTTCCCTCTTGGTTAAAATCAGCTTGAAAGAACAGTCTAATCTCCTTAAATTGTATGTTTATTTTGGCAAATGTGCAGACCGAGAGGACTGACTTTATATTTGACACTGTGCAACTAAATGAATTTTGAAGTCAACCCAATTCAAGACGGCCACTGTAGCCAACTAATTTTAAAGGGATCCATGATTAGTTGTAACATTAGACTTTATTTAATAAACATATATTTTAAATGTAAAATGAAGACTGTAAAAATACTGTAGGATGTTCAGTTTTTATCATTTTTAAACTAAAAGTTTAAAAATATATTACATGGATGGGGCCATTTTATTTACACGCAAAGCATTCTGGGTAAATGATGACGTGGATAGGTTCTGGGTGTGAGGCTGCTAGCGAGCTATATCCACCCTGAAGGTTAATCTTGGACAATATCTGATGATCGACTCTTTTAAATGAAACCAGAGAGCGTTGACAGAGAGGAGAAGGTAGAAATGACTCAGCCTGTAACTGAAAATGTGGATGGAGGACAACAGAGCTGCTTCATGGAAGAAGAACCTCAACTTAGCCTGTTAGCTTTAGTCTTAGCCCCAATGCTATCACCATGTATATGTATTAGCTCAGTGCTACACATTCTCCTCTCGTCACTGAGGTCCTCCATCCACATGACAGAGAAGGGAACGCAAAAATGTCTCAGCCTGCAGCTGAAATATTAATGGAGGACCTCAGTTTAGCTTGTTTGTTGCGTTAGTACCGAGCTAATACATATAAGGCAATTTAGCGTTGGTGCTAGTGCAAAGGCTAACAGGCTAAGCTGAGGTTCTTCTTCCATGAAGCAGCTCTGTTGTCCTCCATCCATATTTTCAGTTACAGGCTGAGTCATTTCTACCTTCTCCTCTCTGTCAACGCTCTCTGGTTTCATTTAAAAGAGTCGATCATCAGATATTGTCCAAGATTAACCTTCAGGGTGGATATAGCTCGCTAGCAGCCTCGCATCGATGACCTATCCACGTCATCATTTACCCAGAATGCTTTGCGTGTAAATAAAATGGCTCCATTCGTGTTAAAATATATTTTTAAAAATTTACAAAACTAAACAGCCTACAGTATTTTTACAGTCTTTATTTTACAGTTAAAATACACGTTTATCAAATAAAGTCTAATGTTACAACTAATAGGGAATCCCTTTAAGAAATCCAAACGTGGCTCAGTCACATTTTTAGATTCTGAAATCAAAACTTGCTCTGATAGTAACTAAAATCCTATCGCAAAAACATGACTGCTTAATACTTTGTCCATAACAGTTGAAGTTCAGATKATGTTCTCTGTCTTTTAGCAAAATATCTGAGAATGTACAAACTAGATTTCACTGAAACTCTTTCTACTACATATACTCCTGCAACTGATGAATTATTATTATAATTCAAGATGACAACTAATCAGCCTTAGCAGATTCAAAAATASCTACAACTCGATCACTTTCAAGAATATTAAACTCAAATTTAAYGCGGTAGTGGCTGTGGGTCTTTTACAAGACAAAGTCTGAGCACCAACTCAAACTCACCGATCAGGGTTGTCTGATGCACAAACCGAGTCAATCAATCCCACATCAAGAGTTCCCTTCACAAAACAGGAAAGGTGCCATTTATTATTTAGTAATATTATTGTGAGCATRTATTAAAATAGTGCAAATGTTAAGAGGGGATAAAGAAATTACTTAAACTCAGATTAAGTCACTGAAAGATTTAGCTGAAGACTCACAACGGCGTTTTTAGGGTTGGCCTGCTCATGAGACATTTCTAGCAGCTGCTCAGGAGTGCACACTCTCACCTTAGTGAGCATATTAAACCACCCACTGCACAGAAAAAAAAGCAAAACACTCACGTAATACACTCATAAAAAAACAGGAGCAACAAAATGGAAATTTTGTTGCGTCACAGCAAACATCTCCTTCATACCTTGCGTCTTCCGGCGACTCAGCAAAGACCTGGTACGTCCTCTCATCTGTCACAATGTTCAGAGCATTCTCCTTTTCATGATTGTCGACAATCTCCCTGTAAAACCACAAACAGGGTCTGAGACAAGCAACTGTAGTCACAAGATAGTTTACCTGTCCAATGAGGTGGATCCTTTCTGCTCCTGGAGGTCAGAGGTCGTACTTAGCCGCTTTGATGTCTATGGTTCCCTTCAGCTTCTCCTCGCTGTCGTTGTCGTAGTACATCAGCTTGCAGTCCCTCAGGACAAACCATCGCATCTTCCAGTTCCTTGGATTTAAAAACCCAAAGAAGGCCAGGAGAAATCATTAGAAATGTGTCGCAAGGTTTGAATTTGTTCATTATGCAAAACGAAACTCAGCCTTAGGTAGAACAACCTCCGGGAAAGAGTGGAGAGGCCTCCTCCTTTCTTGTAGAGCCATCCTGACTTCAGGGACTCCTGTTTGGACCGGAACCACATGAAGGTCTCATCTTTTAGCACGCACCAACGCCTCCTCCATGGGATCATTAGACCAGCTGAGGGAACACAGAGGACATATTGATATACGGGGATAAACAATTTTTTTATTTGTTCTTTAATAACTTTGGTGATATGAATAATTCAGACAAGAACTCACTGCAGTCGCCTCTTTCTATTCTATTATTATGTCCATCAGGCAAACCAGCAGAGATAACAAACATTTTTGCTTATTTAAAAGTTTAGAGTTTCTTTTGCAAACTATCACAGACTTTTGCCATTTTATTTTAGTTTAACAACTTGGCTCAGTAGAAATCAATGGAAAATTAGTCACTGGCCAAGAACCTGTATGCTGGTCACACACCTACCAATCACTGGTTTACTGTGTCTGGTCCATCATTGTACATACAGACTTGTTTGTGGGTGTGTATAGGTCAGGTTTCATCTTCTATGTGAGGGCAATTTTTTTCGAACGCACTTAATTGTAGTGACCAAATGCTTCTTATAGGGATCTAAGCCTGATCCCCATGGAAGAAAATACCTTTGGTGGGGTAACAGTTATGTTTAGGTTTGAGCCCCTTCTCTCAGATTAAAGTGGTTCTCATCGATTCAGTGTTGGCCAAATGTCTCTTCCTTTCTGGTCCCTACTGCACTTTTGGAACCATCTTGGCAGTGGCTCCAGGCAGATTACATCGAGTACTGCGCGCAATGGATTTTAACAACAGCGGACTACTGCCCGTGGATTGACTTATGCTGTGTCCAAAACGACAGGCCGGGTCCTCCGGAGGACCCAGACTCCCCGGTCGTGGCGGGCCGGGTCCTTGGTAGACCGGGAAGACCGGAAAAAAAGAGGCTGTGAATTTGGACGGTCTAGCCTCCCCTACTTACCCCGGCGTACGTCATGTCACCTAGCAACTGTGATGACGCTAAACAAGTAAACTTAAGTCAAAACTAGAAAAATATCAATACATTAGCATTATTAATATCACAAAACTACAAAATTAACTTAAAGGTAACATTTGAAGAACTAATTGACCCGCTGTAGGTGCATGTTTATTTCGCGTTTTTTTATGATAAAAATAATTTTTAAAAACATGYCCATACAAATGATAAAAGTATTAGAATTACAACCGCTAAATTTTTTTAAATTTCCATATCACCATATTTTTATTTAAAACGTATTCTTTTCTCTCGCTTCGTCCGCGATTACTAGCTTAAACAAATCTCTGGTCAGGCCGCAATGCATTATGGGATATGCTGGGCCGGGAAGGATCCATCAGACCAGTCCTTCGATTCGGGCCAAAGAAAGGATGTATTTGTTGGCCGCATCGGAGGAGTCTTCGGTTTTGGACGTCCTTCGTCGCGGGGCTGTGACGTATGCGGCCGACGAATTCGGCCTTCGGAGGACCCGGCCTGCCGTTTTGGACACAGCCTTAGTCAAGGCAGAAYTTGCAAACTCTTGCAAACTCTTCTCYGAGAAACTGCAGACCTTTTTGTCTGTTTTAGGAGACGAGCACATACAGCTTGAGTTCAACAGAGCAGTCCGAACAAACTGGCTGCCCACGGTTACACACGCTCCAATAAACAGAGGCGCAGTAAGTAAAAGTAAAAAAGTACGACTACCGGACAACAAAACCACAACGGCCACCGCCGCCGGCTGACAATCCGCCCCCACAGAGTGAAGGACACACAGCCTTAGAGACACACATACACTTGAATAGATCTGAACAGACAAGAACCAATGTGACTTAACAATGGAGAAGGGGCTTAAGATGGGAAGTGAGTTTAGGTTCGGTTTAGGGTAAGGGTCAGAGTTTGACTATAGAGATGAATGGAAGTCAATGCAAAGTCTTCATGAAGATAGGAGTATACACAACGTATGTGTGTCTGTCTACAGAAAAAATGTAAAAGAAATAACTAAATGAAAAAAATGGTCAAAAGTTCACACCTTTCATGTAGAGGTAGCCATGGAAGTATGGTGGAGCATTTCCATTAAGCAGAGTCACTCTGCCATTCGTCACCTCTTCATCAGTGTCCATCATGCCATCATGTTCATCATCACTGTCTGCGTACTGCAACATTACCAAAAAAAAAGACTTTTACTTGATGAGTTATTTTAAAAGCTTTACAGCATGATGTATTATTAGTTTATTAAAACAGTGAGTTAAATGTCAGAGGGTTCACGTGGAGCTGTTCATACATGTCTGCGTGCACGCATGAGGGGAAGCGAGTAAGTGTGTGTCCTCACAGAGTCAGAGCTGCCTCTGTAGGACTCCAGGCTGGTGTTGGTGCAGGTCGACTTCCTCGGATGCTCTTCGTCGGTCACGGCGGCGCTCCCGCGGTTGCTTCCTGACACTGAGCTGTCGTCTCCGGCCGTGACGGAGCCCTCCTCTTCTTCCTGGTCGTARTCCGACTCGGTGTCGGCCGGCATGCTGTAGATGGGCTCCTCCCCGTCCGCCAGGCTTTCCACCATGCTCACCTTCCTCTCTGGCTCCGACTTGGTTCCCTCCTTTTTCTCCTCCTCCCCTGGGGGAGGTGGTGGCGGTGGAGGGGGTGGGGGTGCCGCCACGCCGTCTCCAGGTGGAGGAAGAGGAGGAGGGGGAGGAATTCCACCGGCAGCGACGGCGTCTGTGGGCAGGGGCGGAGGAGGGGGTGGCACAGGGGGGACCGTTCCCTCCGCAAACGCAGGTGGGGGAGGGGGGAGGTGGGCAAATATGTCCTGAACCAGAGGAGAATCGGACTCGGCGGGAGGAGGGAAGTCCGGCAGCGGGATGCACTCCTCCTCAGCGTGGAACCCTTCATCCACATCCTCTTCCTTAGATGCCCCTCTGGTGGTRCTCGCCCCCTTAGCAGTTTTCACCTCGGCTGCAGCCTCCAAGGTGGGGTCCACGCCCCCGAAGTTCAGCAGGTCGATCAGCTCGGTGGCCTTGCGGGAYGCCTCCTTTTTCATCCGCTTCAGCTCGGCGTCCCGGCGCAGCTGCAGCTCCTGCTTGGAGGACTCGCAGAGCTGAGACACCTCATCCTCTCGTTTTTTTTGCAGCCGTTCGATTTCGCGTTCGAGCTGCAGGATCTCCTCCATCTGGCGAGCTTCATCCTAAAGGGAAAAAGGTGAACTTGTTATCACCAAACACATCAAGTTGAAAATATTTTCCATAAATCTTTTGCGTTCTTGCTTGACTTTATCCCGACCTCTGACGATTTTGCCATCTTCTCATCATCTTCCTTCTCTTCTTTCTCCTCTTCACCTGTCGTTTTCCTCTCCTCTTCTTCTTTCTTCCTTTGTTCCTCCTCCCTCTTCCGCTTCTCTTCTTTGAGTTTGGAGACATGGGCGCGGGCCACCTGACCTCGCCTGTGCCTCTGCAGCACCAGCACTGCCTTGCGTTGCTTCACGAACCGCCTGCGTTGAATGTGCCTTCGGAGGTGTTTCTGCAGGTTGAYGACGCTGGTGCGGACCAGTCTGAAATGCTTCCTGTGGGAAAAATGAAGCAGACGAAGAATATATGCTAAACAGATATGCTAAACATGACTTTCAAACCTTGCAAATGGCGTTATGCATGATCTTAGGTGAGCTTTTAGCATTTGAAGCTTGCGTTGGGGGTGTTTCCATCCAACTGTRATGCGTAATTTTGAACAAACTTTTAAAATGTTACAAAAAAGAGAAAAAAAACTAATACGAATTAAGCATGTTTCCATCTACAGGTTTTGGAGCGAATCAACCAGGCTATGCAAACCGTAATTACATCAGACGTTATGCTTGGCTGTAGAAAACAGGAAGTAGAGGTCACAAACTAGCAGGACCACACATCTCGGGACAATGGAGAGACGTTTTCAGGAGTGTCTTGCTATCGGGCAAGTTGTAATTGTTCTATCAGCGGGGCTCTCAAGTCTCTCGCATCGACTGTAAGACACATGCATTTCTTGACGTGCACACCTCACACTTTGCATTTCTCAAGTAAAAACACACACTCAAATGCACACACACATACAGTATTTGRAAGAACCATTATCTAGCTCAATGTTTTCCTCTCTGGCTGGACTGGCTCATTTGGATAAACCGCTCTCTTAGCCTAAAAAGATCCATCTCCACCTTTGTTTTATTTTATTTTATTTTATTTTATTGTTTTTATTCTGCATTGGAAGTCCTGCACACGTGATGTGTTCAGAGCTGATGGAGCCATTCCTGTCAATTAGAGAACTCATCAGTGCTGCACGCCATCATAAAAAGCTGCAACATTGTGAGACGAGACAACCATTGATCTAYATTACTGGATTGGACATTGCCTATAGCCGCTATAGCTAGCGACGCGCCGTCATAGGAGCCATTGCTATGCATTGAGTCATGTCAACAAAACAGTAGAGTTTCAATGCGGGATGCGTGTCAATCTTTCACAAAAATATTCATAGCACCCCATTTCTTATCTGATTTCTATAAAATATGGCTTAAATTAAAGCTGAAAAAATTGCAGATGTGATATGTAAAAAAAAAGTTTATTTGCTCAAGAGATAAATCTATAAGCAGTCTGGGAACTTTTCATTATAGGTTTTTGCTAATGTATTTACAGCAGAAGCCCCTTTC
>NW_013952463.1:1128866-1147098 GCF_001266775.1 Austrofundulus limnaeus
GGATATACCATATGCAGACTGGACAGAACATCAATACCAGTAATATCTACACAGTTCAGCCTAGTGGTAGTAAAGGAAATTTTACTGTTGCCAATTATATTTACCTCACAATGTTGTCCTAACATAATAACAGTATTAACAAAAAATATAATAATTTGTTGGAACAGCAAATTTGTCTTTTCGTGAGTTTACCCGACATGCTAGCATAACTGACCTACTTTCCGCATCTCTGACTTTTTTAAAAAATATATATTTTAATGACCTTTAAAATGTGATAACCTTTATATTGTGCTCTTGTTGTTGTAGTTTTGGCAATTTATGGCAAAATATTGCATCCCTTTTTGATATTCCTTGCATGACTGTCTGCTGCATCCCCTTTGCACCACCATTCATGGATGTTCCTGAGTCAAAACTCAATGCATAGCAATGGCACCTGTGCAGCGCACGATAAGTCACGTGATGTCCAATCCAGTAATGTAAATCAGTGGAGACAACTCCTGCTCAGACTGATCATTTCTACCTGTTGCGCACATGAATTATGTTTTTATCAGAGCTTAAACAGCGCTGTTCTCACGAGGATACGTTSTGTGTGTGTGGAACATCACCTGCAAACAGCTGGAGCAGCCGTCAGAGCACTGTTAAATAAAGAGATAATCTGGATATTTTTAAAACAGGGTTGCAGTTCAAAATTAATAACAAAAACCTCAAATGATGTTAGCGCTTGAAGTATTTAAATTTTTTTTAAAAGGGCATAAATAATAAGGTTTTTATGTCATTAATGAAATTCTTTTCCTAAGTTGATTATAGTTCTAAACATTTAGAGTGTTTTTACATACTGTTTCCTCCAACACTGATTACCTACAAACTAAATTGCAATGATTGGCAAAAATTCAAATAAACAATTTAAACGATGTAATTTAGCAGCTTTTAGGACAGCCAATGACACCTTTCTTACTGAGAAGTTGGAGACAGTGGTCACTCTCACTCCAAGCTCAGATCAAAACTTGAGAGCCCTGCATATCAGCTAGTGTTGGCAATGTTACACAATGTTCAGAAACATAGAGAAARAAATGCAATTCTGTTCGAGTTACAGCAATTATCTGGGAGGAGCTGGGAACAACTGATCAGTCATATGACGTAAATTCTCACTAAGTCAGAACTTCGTTGGCAAAAGTGTTTCCATCTCCTCTTTTGCACATTAACTTTTTTTTTTGTAAAATTCAAAAACCATTTCAAGAGAGCATAAAACGTTTTTGCAAAATTTATGTTTTTTTTTTTTTGTGTGTGTGTGTGTGTGTGTGTTTGTTTGTTTGTTTTTCGATTGCAGTTTCCATCAACCTTTTCTAATGTGATACCTCAAAATGCGCATAAAAGAATGTTGCACGACCAGTGACTAGCACACCAAATTTCAGCTGAGTCTGGAAACTTAACAGATTTACAACCATTTCTGTGCTGGCTAAGGTGGTCGTCTTGGGTTCTTTCAACTTTCTACCATCAGCCTTAAAACATGCATTAGAACGAGTCTTACTTGGCAGAGAAGGTGAGAAGGTGGGCTCGGATTATCATGGCAGCTTGGCGGCGGACTTCGTCCCTATCCTTCTCCAAAAGATGCTCCAAAGACTCCTTCATGAACACCTAAAAAAGCAACAGTGGAAACATCTAAAAAGACTGAAAGATGGTTTTAAAGTCTAAAAGAGCATTTCTAGGTCTTACCTTTGTCTTCCCTAACTGCCACTCCTTCTTGGTTTTATCATATTTGAATAAAAGGTCTGTGCTTCTTTTCTTATCATCTCCTGCTGCAGGAACCTTGTCTTTTAAAATGATTTTATACCTAACAAAGAAACAGGACGKATCGATCACAGAGGTCTGAGCTACGCTGTTTATAGATGCATGAGTAAGCAGCAAAATCAAAAGATACAGCAGATGTGTGCACACGTAGGGAGACTTGCCTTGAAAAAAAGTCTTTAAATGTTCTGCGAACGGGGAAACCAGCACGTCGGATCTTCACTGTTTCCAACATACCAGAATAKCGTAGCTGGTTTAGGACGATTTCTGGGTCAAACACATTTGGATTCTACCAAAAATAATRAGAAAGATTTCTCAAACAGTCGGGCAATGAGGAAGATTTTTAATGTGAGTCAGAGAACAGATCAAATACGTTATAAAACAAAAATAAAGTGACCTTTTCCATGTTGGGTTTAATGCAGCGGATGAAGAAGGGATTGGATACACTGAGAGTGGCCATGAGAGCATGAAGGGAGTCCTGAGGAGACGAAAGTTAAAATAGTTTGTTAAATATTTTCCTAGAGAAATTCACACGTATTCTTCCTCTCAGCTGTTCCTGGCTTCAGACATTTTGCTATATTTTTGTTTTTCTGTGCTCCTCAAAGGAATATATTCCTCACCCTGAACTGGGAGCTCACTGTGGGTTTGCGTCTGGCTGTTCCCATCTTCTCCTCACTGTTTCGGCTGCCRACCTTCTCAAACAAGTCGTAGATGAAGTCCTGTCTGCGAAGCAGTAGAAAAAGGACAGAAATGAACATTTTCTATGTTCTACCGCCAGAAACATAACAGTGTGTTTCTGACGATGGGGATTTAAACATTAAAAAAATAATAATTTAAATGCATAAATGTTGATTCATAGACAAAACAATCATAATCATAAACAGAAACACTTTTCATTTCTATGTATTTTTACTAACTGTTCTTTTGTAGTTTACAATTTCTTTKTTCATTAAAAGCAGCAAAAAGGTAGCTAAAAACTGTTGGAGCATAAGGCTGACTRAAAGTTGCAAAAAGCTAGCTAAAAAGTCGCCAAGAGACCAGTAGTAAAAAGCAAAAGACTGACTCAAATAAAAGCTTCAAATAARAACAAAAGTAGAAAAGTTACAAAATTCAGAAGTCGTATCACTAATCTCACGAAAGAGTGCTTTGATATTTGAATGACTAAGATAAAGTATGCAAAAGTAGAGATGGGATAAATGTCTCTTTGAAGGGATCCGGATCTTGGGGAGCCGTTTGTTTCATAGGGCCGTTCAAAAGAGCCATTCGATTTTGAACGTATTACGTCATCACGTAGGAAAATATGTCACCACGTAGCCGTACGTAATGGCGTCATCCCGTCATGTGGGTGGAACCATGTGTTTGTCAAGCGGAAACCCCCCTTCCTCTTTCACCGTGAGCTTCTGTACTCTACAACTCTACCTGTTTTCCATTGAAAAAGCAAAGCGGGAGCGATTTAAGTATGAAAAAATAAAGATTATATGAGGAATAAAAGAAGTAAAACTACAAATGGTTCGTTACTGCCCGCGATTCGGCTCCTATCGTTCGTTGTAAAGAGCCGATCAAAAGACTCGGATCGTTCGTGAACGTCACATCTCTATGCAAAAGTAGTTTATACCCCCCACCCCCCAAAAATCCTATAGAAGGATTCAGTAGGAAAACTGTTCATTGTGATCATAACATGATCATTATTCACAAATTGAGCCTCAGGCAAAATCTTATTGGATAAAAACAAAAGACTGAAATCAATCTTCTGTTATTATTCTGTTTATTTGTGTTTATCTAACCTGCTGTCCTTCAGCATGTTTAGGATGTCGTCTCTGAAAGTGTCTCTGTTCTTCTCCAATATTCCTCTGACGTCATATAAAACCTGCTCAAACAGAACACGTCTCACAAATGAAGAACAATAAGCAAAGTTTGTGCATCACACGTATTCTTCCTAACTCACCTCTCCGGCGTAATGCTTGATGCCAAACTGATGATCTGCAACTCTGGGCTTCACAAAGTAAGGGTTTGTCTGCAGAAAATCAACAAGACACGCAAAATCTCAAACAAAACACAGCACACYAAGAGGACGAACTGGAGCTTCACTGAGCTGCATGAAATAAACACAAGAATGAAAAAAACAATCGTGACTAACTCACGGAGTGCCTGCTGTGCAACTTCTCCAGCAGAGTGAAATCTGTTCCTTTGGGGAATCGGCTTTCTTCATTCACAAGAGCCAACAAACCGAGTTTCTAAAAACAATTTAAAAAAGGCAACACAATGTTACCACAAATGGCTGTAACTCAGTCAGTTTTCTCAGATACTGAGCTAAATTTCAGTGTGGTGGTAGCTGAAAGTCATTCCAACACACTGAAAACTTTAATACTTACCTTCTCGATCAGGTCAAGACACTCTGCATTGTCCATCCAGTCAATGGCCTCCCACTGAACACCTTCCCTGTGAACAGAATCTCAAACCGTTACACGCTGACAAAAAGAGGTAATGCCAATAATAAAGCCTCTACTGAGTTGATAACACCTTCTTCTTTGACTCACCTGTTGTATTCCAGCTGCTCCAGGGAGAAGATGTGTTTGTTGAAGTATTCCTGAAGCTTTTCATTGGCGTAGTTGATGTTAAACTGCTCGAAACGGTTCACCTGAAGACAAGGAGACACACTACATCTTTACATACGTATCATGTAAACCACAATGAACTCTGAAAACAAGAATATGTGTTTAAAATGCATTTAACAATAGGTTTGATACAACCTCAAATCCAGTGAAGTTGGAACGTTATGTAAAACAGATTTGCAAATATTTTCAACCTATATTCAAGTGAATATACTGCAAAGACTTATTTAATGTTCAGATATTGTTTCCTCCTAAAGTTACTTTGTTCTTTTTTTGCAAATATTCACTCATTTTAAAAAGAATAATTGATTGTAGTCAATTATTATTAATTATCTTGAAGAGTCTTTAACATTAAGATGTAATAAGGCAGTCAAATATACACATATGTCAATTTATTACTATTATAATTGAGGGTGAGTCGTGCAGATTTATGTTTGTATCAAACAAGTAGCCCTTTGTGTTCCTCTGAAGTAGCTCTCAGTCTCAAAATGGTTAGCTCCTGTTCTACAACAATTCATGCTTTTAGTTTTAGAGATTGAAACAAACATTTTATATTGGTGCTACAACATTTTGTTCTGTGCTACAAAACTAGGAACCTTTGTAACACCGGTGCTATGAGCTAAAAAAAAAAAGTTAACCTATACAGCCCTGTAAAGTGATTTATTGTAAAGTAACCTACAACAAATGACCCTAAATGCAGGGGGAAAAAACGTACCTTCAAAAATAAATAACTGTAAAAATGACAAAAACTATCTTTACTATAACAGCTACTCTGGGTCTGGATCAAACTCAAGCCCAAATGTGGTACACTGTGGCATTTTATATGGCCTGTGAGAGTTTCAAAGATGTATTTATGTCTTAAAATAAGTGGATGATGGTTTAAAGCCAGCATTGACCATAAACTACATCTCCTGTAATGCGTGACGATTATTTTACCAGTGAAATAAAGGCAACCATCAGGTAGAGGTGCACAGGGTTTAAAAGCCAGCTGGTGAAATTCACAGTGTCAAATCTCTGTCAGAAAATGGGGGAGAGTTTAGAATTCAAGATAGTAGTTACTCATTACAACTCAACAGTGAAAAAAAACTCTTGTTTTTACTTTTAATAATATTTCTGTATATTTATTTCACATTTAGTCAGTCGTAAACACAGTACTTTTTAGTGTTTATAAGAGGATGTGTTAAAATGCTGTTTCTATGCAGAAAATACCACATAGAGCTGAGTTATTGTTTGGTGCACAGTCAAACTGAAGTGATGTTTTGTGTTTAGTCGAAGTTGAGCACGTGGTCTGTTATTTGGAGACGTAGTTTATTCTGATTTTATAAAATTGCAAACCGTTTTTTTCCCCCGTCAGGACATGATACAACAAAACAGTTAAGAAGCTGAATGAGCTCAAAATATTCAAAAGACAGTCAAAAGGTGAACTCTGACCTCAAAGTTTTCAAAGCCAAAGATATCAAGGATGCCAATGGATTTGAAGTTTTCTTTTCCTTTGATTTTCTGGTTGATCTTAAGGATGATCCAGGAGAAACACTGTGAATATAAGGCCATGGCAACAGAGTCCCTTGAGTCAATGGCCTGCAACACAGAGGAGAAAGCTTAAGGGTGTGATAGGGCAGGTGTTTGAATGTGAACAAAAGTGACCAATCGAAGGAGAGAGAAAAAAAATCTGAATATGCATGCTGACCTGCTCGATAGTGAGAGGAGAACAGATTTCCTCTCCTCTGAGGATTATGGAGCGCTGAGTCAGGACCTCGGACAGCTGGAAGGCATCCAGACCCAACAGTTCGCTGGCGTTACTGATCACTGTGGAACACGAGTGAAGAAGTGTCACGCTTTTACAATCCCCTCGAAATCATTTGATCACGCATTTTTACACAAACATCCCCCTGACCCTGCTTGGTGGTGATCTGGGCTCCTCCTGCAGTCATGAACTCGATGTTGCCCAGCTGTAAGACTCCTGACAGCAGCTTAAACATGTCTCTGATCTCATCCTCAGAAAACTCTAAAACCTTCAGCGCCTCCTGCACAAAGACAAGAACAGGAAACAGTTCAGGGTGCTTTACTGAAAAAAACAGATTTCAGTTTTTCACGAGCAAAGAACAAATCTTATTGTGGAGAAAGGCAGATGTTTTTATTGATCATGGATTGAAAAGGACTCACAGCTATTACCACACATCTGTAAAACAGGCTAAATTATAGCCATATTTGTGTTTGCTGAGGTTGATTAGCCATTAGAAAGATAGCCATCTTGAATCTGACTGAAAAGTTAACCAGTTGTAGCCTACATCAAATTTTATTAAAATCCTTCCAGTGGTGAGGGAGATATTTTGCTAACAGACAGAGAAACAAGTACACAGAGAGACAGACAGGCGATTACGTACATAAAAGCTCAACTTTTGTGGCAGTAATTAATAACCACCAGAGGTCTACAGTATAAAAATTGTACACTTCCTTTGTCACAGTAAAGTAATTTTTTGAGGATTTCTAGTTTTACCAAGTATTTTAATTGAATCTTTTACTTTTGTTTTGTTACATTCAAACTATAAAAATGATTCTTTACATTAAAATTTAACACCTAGTTGCACGTTACAAATTTAAATATGAACAGAACTTTTTTTTTTTAGCTTCAGCCTTCAGAGGAGTCAGACGTGCCTTTGCTCTCTCCTGAACCTGAACCTATCCTACCCTGCTCTGCTGCTCTTTCAAGCCTTTTTTCACCTACCATCCAAAACAAAAAGGAATTATGGATTTGGTCAACTGGTCTCTGAACACAATCGACACTATTTTTTTCCACATTAAGACTGGAACGAGGGGAACAAAGCTGTCCGAGTGGAACAGTTGCTGCGGGGCAGATCAGTGGTTCTTGGGGGAGCTGGAACCTGATGTGTCTCGCATCCCTTTCCATTGAAGACGTGGAAGATTTGTATCTATTTGGATTTATGATAACTGGATTTCTGCTGATTGGTGGAGGCGGATATTTGGTCTATCAAAAAGTGAAAGCGACCCTAACAGCGATCCGGGTCGTTGAGAAGCTGTTGGGCGTATTGGAAGGTTTCTGCCGGGCTGGGAGCACACAGACTCAGTTGCTGGGGGAGATAAATCGCAAATTGGATGTGATTCTGATGAGGACTGCAGCTCAGGAGCGTACCTCTGGCATGTAGGATCACATCTGGGTGAAGCTTCAGATGGTGAGAGGCAAGGACGACCCCTGAATTTGGCTGATTGAATATGTTCACCACTTTCCGAGATGCAGTAAAGACACTAAAAGCAGCAGGAAATTCAAGGCTGCTTTGTCCTAAAACAATTGTGTTTATCTATTGGCTCCCAGAGACTGGCTTAGCCTCGACTGCTATGCTTATCTGAAATTCCCCAAGGATGATATGTCAACAAGGGCTTGATTCCCTTCCACTCCCATCACCTGTGTTGGACTTGAACTGTGAACCCAAGGCTGAGGAGGAGGTGACGACTCTGAACTCTGGTGAGCCAAGCAAGAGAGGATAACATCTTGTGACTCTGGAAGGGCTAGGGTCGGCTCCTATCACGGAGACCCCCACCTCAACATTTCCAACTCCATTGAATACCGCCCCCTCTCATGTGTTGTCTGACCTAAGCTCCTCCCCTGCCCCAGGCTGTCTTGCTCTATCGCGAGTTGTTTTTTTGTGCACATGATCTTTTGTTTCTGATGTAAACATAGGATCAGAGCAATTTTTTAACTCATCTCTCCTTTTGTGTATTTCCAGCTGTTAAAGCGTGACCCCTGCTGGTTGCTGCATGACCTGTTCACCTGTTCCCCCATGTTTTTCATGTGTGTCTTCTTGTATGGGTGTTCTTAAATGTAATTTCATTGTGCTCCATACAATGACAATAAAGGCATGATCATCATCATCATCAACTCATCATGAAAAGCATTGTTTACGTGCTCTAAAAATGAAGTTGAATTTACTTAAACAAGTTAGGTCAACTGGTTCCACTAAACAGAGTTGAGTAAATGAGTAATTGACTCAACTCATTTTAGCTGAACCACTTCGATTAAGTAAATTTAACACTTCATTTCTTAGAGTTTTTATTTTCCCAATTATTGTGAGCAGCTTTATGACTTAAGTACTTTTCTTATCAGGGAAATTAATTTTTACCAAAATCATTTCCTGTTAAGGTATTTTTACTTTTACTTAGTCATTTCTTTTAAGTATTATACCTCTGATAATCACTAACAGTTGATCGAGAGTTATAGAAATGTAATTTCTCTAAGAACAGTTCTTGAATTTAAGAACAGCTTAAATGCAAATTAATCCCCTTTGGTGTAGAGTTTAATTCTTGGTTTTTTTGTGTGTGTGGTTACAGTTGAAAGAAAAAAAAATTCAATAACTGTTCTTTGCTTTGGTGCTTGTTGAAGACAACTACTGGTCAAACATACCATAACACTGTTATACAGTTCTTTGTCATTCAGGCTCTTATCCTTCAGACATCCTGATTGACTGAGGTAGTGATAGGATTCAGCAGGATCCTCCAGGAAGTACAGACCTAGAAGTATTAGTACATATTATTGTATTACATATACTTTAGTGTCAAAATTATATTTCACACATGGTTCTCCATCACAATGAACCTACTGCGTTATGACTGTGTAATAAAAACTAATGCAAAATTAACAACAACATGTAATTCATATGAACAGATATTGGCTAAAGGAAAAAAACCTTATACATAAAATATGAAATAATAAATCATGATTCTTATTTTAGTTGTTACTGTGCTATCAGCTACATTTATTTATTTTTAATCTGTCGTTTTGTATCAAGTGATTCCTATAGGTAAAGAGAAACTGAGCCTTATAAAATCCTTTTAATTTAATCAAGTTTTACTTTAAAATATTTTCACTCTTTTACCAATACAATCACTTCTGATAAATAAGTTGTTGCCATCCACTTCCTGGATGCATCTGCAAAATGCAGAATTTCTCAAGAGAGTGGTGTCACAGTATGACAGAAAATTAGGGCAATACTACACTTTTTTTAAATGACAAAAATAAAGTCATAATAGTAAGAGATTAAAGTCATAATATTACGAGAATTAAGTCATATTACGAATAAGAAAAGCTGTTCGAGAATAAAGTTCTAACATTACAAATTTAAAGTCTTGCTATCATGAAAACAAAGTTGTAAAACAAGATTAAAGCCATCATATTACAAGAATAAATTTGTTATATAATGAGAACTTCTACATGAAAAAACAGTCTTACCACTGCGTTAAAATGAAGAATGTTGAACATCTTGTGAAGTTATACTTCAGCATTTGCTTTACAAATTAAGAAATACTTAATCTTTTAACACATCCGCATCAAATTATCAGTAGGACTTTGAAATGATTGTGCAAAAACCACATGAACCTTATATGAGAAACTGAAGCCGAATTGCGATTAATGGCTGCGTTAAAGAATTTAGTCGTCACATAATTTGGATGGAAGCGTATTACAYTAACAGTGACCCAAAAGTCATCAGCAGACTAAGCTACTTTATAAATAAAAGCTGTCCACAGCAAGAGGAAATGAGGAAAAATGGAAAGTGGGCACTTTCTACTCATAATAAAAAAATAATCTTATTGTCTGGCCCTAATACTTCATCGTAGTCACAGAGGGTACACACAGTTGTTCCAATAAAATAAACAGCTGTTATGATCTGTAGTTGTGTACTGAGGTTTTACTTTTGTTCTCTTTACTCGCTCCTGCCAGCAGAGCATAGAAGATGTGGTAGTTCCTCTCGCCAGGGTTTTGTCGTACCACTCGGTTCTACAGGAAAAATCAGTTCAATAAATCCACTATTGATGTCTTTAATGCAGACATGACAAATCACTTCAAATCTTTTCCATCTTGACACAGAAATCTTAGGGCGTGGTTACCTTCTCCAGTAAATCTGAGAGGATGAGAGTCATGGAAGCAACACAAACTGAGTCAGAGTTCACATGAACTGAACATTTGATGTGCGTAAAACAGAAATGAGGATACAGTCGATGACGCAGCCTCCTTGGATGTTTCCACATTCAGAGAAGTGAAGCTGGATGAACTTCCCAAAACGACTGGAGTTGTTGTTGTAAACAGTTTTAGCATTCCCAAACGCCTCCATGATCGGACTACAAGGAAAATAAGAACTTAAGATTTTGTTTTAAGCGGTTGTGCCTAATATCATAAAATTAGAGGGACATTAGACCAAAAGTTAGGAAGTTCACAGATAAGTTGAGACAAATAATTTCTTGATAATTCTAGTCCCACTCAACAGACTCAAGTGTAAAAGCAGTTGGTTTGCTCCATGTCTACCTGCTCTGCACAATGGCCTGCTCCACACGTGCTCTTCTCTGACTGAGGCGTCCCCGCCGAGTTCTGGCTCATCACAGACAGAAACTGCAGCAGCAGCTTGGTGCTCTCCGTCTTCCCTGCCCCTGATTCACCACTGGAGAACACACACACAGACACAGATGCACAAACACAAAGCATTTCAATTACAAACACACTGACCTTCTCTGACATTTTGATACCTTCAATTGGTCTGGTTATCTACTGAGGCCTGATTGCTTCTGAGATATTTTATTAGCTCCCAGTATTTCCTAATAAGGATTAACCAAAGGTTGACTGCAATTGAAAGTTAATTGTGATTTAATGCTGGACACTACAGTCAGGTCAGAACAGTCTGTTGCATTGGTGAAACAATCACGCTTATTAATAATAAAATCAAGGAGAGTCACAACACTGATTTATTGGCTTCAGCTTGAGCATTGGACTGTCTTCCTGACAGATATACCTGTATGTGGCAAAACTTCAGCTTCATTTTATATTTTTTCCAGGGGTTTTATGTGTCATATATTGTCTGCCTTGTTCCATATTGGCTACATTATGTTAAGATTGCATGCTAATAACCCATTAGACTTTTATGAAGTAATAGGTAGGTGAAATGAGCAGGGGCTACAGTGAACCCCTGGAAAATCACAGTTCAGTTTYCACAACCTTGGTCTTCTTGCTGATTTTCAATAGAACCTACCTAACAATTGTTTGCAGAAACCTCTGCAATTTGGTGAAAATGTATATCAATATCAATATCAATTTCATTCATTTGGGTGAGCACCTGTACATTTCACAGATTTTTTTCAATTAATTAAAACTATTACATTATGTTTTATTAAATTGTAAGCATATAGTTTAAACTATAAATAGGCATTTATAGGCCTTTTTTGGATCCAAAATTAGCCTTTTTTTTACAATTTGAAGGTGATCTATGAACATCGACATTACAAATTTTGGGGTATTCATTTGTTGCCCAAATGTTATACAATATTTCTCCAGTACCAATACATAATACAGTCCAATACATAACAGATACTTACCAGGCATGCACCCTGTAAGTACCATATTTCAACCAGGTAAGTTGCAGTTAATTATCCATTAAGCACCATGTTATTATCAGTAAGTACCCTTTAAGTACCTATTATGCACCAAGTCATTACTTGATGAGTAACTGGTGCATACCTAGTAAGTATTCTATAAGTACCAAATTTGTACCATGTAAGTTACAGTTGTCCATTAAGCACCATGTTAGTATCAGTAAGTACCCTTTAAGTACCTAATATGCACCAAGTCATAACTTGATAAGTAACTGGTACATACAAGTAAGTATTCTGTAAGTACCAGATATGTACTCGGTTAGTATTTGGTAAGTAACTAATAAATATTTGTAAAGTACCAGCTAAGTTCTATATAATTACCCAATAATACCTGTTTAGTCCTGGGTATGTACCAGTAAGTGTTCAATAAATACTAGTTAAGTGCCTGGTTAGTAGCAGATATTGCCCATTAAGTACCTGGTATTTACCCAGCAATACCATATATCACCTGGTAAGTATATGGTCTGTTTTTCTCAAGTACCCTGTAAGTATGAAGTACATATCTGACAGGTCCAGGTACATACCAGGTAGGTATCGGGCCATATTATTTATTTTTATTTATTGTTATTTAACCAGGCAAGTCCCGCTGAGATCTCAGATCTCTTTTTCAAGGGAGATCTGGGCCTGAAGGCAACCTATTGTACATGTTTTTATTATATAGTGCTATTGTGTTTTGACCCTCGAACTCACCTGATGAGGACACACTGGCTGTCGTGGCGTTTCCAGATGCAGCGGTAGCATTCATTGGCCACAGCAAAAATGTGGGGCGGGAGCTCCCCCAGATGGTGCTTGGAGTACAGATCCACCCTCTCCAAGTCATACAGACCCGAGATCTGCTTGTATGGGTTAACAGCGGCCAGGATGCTGCCGATGTTGGTCTATAAAAGAACAATAGGTACATTTATCACATTTCAGCTTTGTGGTAACGTTAACTTAAACAAGATAAAGAACCACAGGAAGGTGGAGACAAACAGAACAGGAGAAAACATTTCACGAGAAAGCAGAAGTCACAGTAAGATGATGATAAAGGACACACAATGACACAAAAAAACTGACCCACACATGAGAAATTCTTATTATCGGCTTTAAAAGAAATCCATGTAAAGACAACATTTCATCATCCAGATTAGATCAGATTAGATTAGGTCCTTATTTGCTCATATTTCCATGTTTTTTACAAACGTCTGTTCACAAAATGAGCCCTAAAAAAGATAAAAGCTTCTGGTCTTGACTGTAATTAATTGATCACGTCATTAACTTTACAGCTGCAGACAGAGACATCCTTCGCATCAGGATGAAGTGATGTTGACAAAAGCTAATGTATTAATTCATTCCACTTCATTCGTCCACAGAAACAAATTACTGGAGTATTTCATATTTCCAATTGTGTCATGGGAATGGAAATTAGATAAGATTTACTCTGAGTGCAAGAATGTTTTTTACAGACAAAAACAAACTGGGAAAATGCTTCTTGATCTTTTTAGTCAAAGTTTAATTTGCTAAATAAATGCATACATTCATGGTGATTGATAAACAACCTAATAATGAAGGCTGGTTCTGTTCTGGGGACGAATGTGGACCTCTGGAGATGATGGTGCACAAAAGGATTTTACATAAAATCAAGAACATTGTGGACAACCCTGACTATCGTCTTCATCAGAATGTCATAGAAAAACAGAGTTTTCAGTTGGAGGTTTCTTCAGTTTCTATGTAATATAGACCGCTCCTGCCCACAGCCAAAGTAACTAAAGAGTTACTGTAGATGGTGACATCTACAGTAACTCTTTAGTTAAATGAGTTTCTATTCTACAACACTTAATTTCCCTCTGGGRTCAATAAAGTATTTTTGAATTGAATTGAAGAATGCACAGCTCTGATTGCACAAGCACACATACACTACAAGATTTTAAACCAGTCGGACGATTTTCAAAGACTGATAGAGCCCACACGTGAGGATAAAACAATCATGGATATAACAGGTTTGGTCATACAGTGTGTGGTGTACAGTCACACGACAAGAGGCAACACACCACGCACAAAAAGATATTTCACTCATGATTCAGATGTCAGATTTTAAATCACGCAAGACTTCTTGAAATCTYGCGAGAATTCAGATGTCCGAGGAAAAATCTCACGTGACCTCCAGAGAGACATGAGTTCAGAGTAAATAAACATTTGCAACAAGGAAGAATGTTGATCATTGGTGGGACAAAACAATTCCATAGGACTTTTAACATCAACCAGCCTATTGTTAGGCGATGGCCCTCTTTTGCATGTGACTAACCTGTTTGTCCATGTGGAGGCAGKGCTTATAAGGCTGAGTTCACCTGAAACTCATCAGACTGAAGAAGTCTCTTAAAGGAGAGATGAAACGTTTCACTAAAGAAGAATCCATCCAGAGGACCTACTTATTTTTTCTTTTTGATTTTTTTCTACCTGGATTACTGAGATACATCAGGACTTTTAACATCCAGCGGACTTTCTGGTGAGTCATGACAGTTTTTTGTCTCCTGTATTTTGGAATCCCCTCCGTGTTTATGTCACCTCGCTTTCTGATTGGCTACACGTCTCATTCACAGGCTGAGAGCTCGGGTGAGCACTACACACACTGTGATATAAGGCCAAAAAAATCTAACATGTTGAATATCCCCGATTTCAGATCGGAGCGGTCCTGACGTCCTTCCGAGCCGACTAGATCACTCTTAACTCACCACCCATGGCAAGAATATCTGCTGATTATCTTTAGAGCCATCACGATAATCTGGACTTCCTTAAGATTGCCGGAAGGGCAAAAATCGGCATGAGTTGCTTGTAGTGTGATGCCGGCCTTACATAGATTCTGTCCTTCTGGTAGCGCTGGCACAGGTTGTGCATGATCGCAGCCTCGTGGAGCTCAGCCAGTGCCGACATGTCCTCCACCCCATCGATGCTGGACTGGTGCATGGCGCATACCCGCTCCCGGTTGACCTCAGCCTGCTGCAGGTACAGCACCTGTGTGCAACCAGAAAGAAAAACTGACACATTAAAATATTCCCAGAAGTTTTATGAAATTATGTTTCTTTTAACTTCTTTTTATCCCAGTTTACCTGAGCCTGAAACTTCAAAAAAAGACCAAAAAAAATTTTTTTTTCACTTTTTCACTATTATGATGCAGTCAATGTGTTCACCCCTTTGCTTTGCTGCTCATTGTGGTTAACCTTTTCAGCCAAGGGTCAGCTCTAGGCCACTGTCTTGAGCGCGAGTGTGTGTGGGTGTGGTTTGGCGTAGACCCGTGTAGGCATGATGGYGAGCAAGATTAACATAACTAAGATGGATTATTTAATTTCTCACCTGTTTTTCCTTAATGTCTTTAAAAAAACGGAAAGTGAAAAGTTTGGGGGAGGATAGAGCACATGATATTTAAATCTAGCAAAAGAAATATGGCCAAACAGAAGTTTTTCTGTGACCTGGTTTCAGCACAAGGAGTAACTGTGAGCTCACCTTACACATACCCCCACCAGCCGCCACAGGCTGCACGGTTGTTCCATATTTAGCCCTGACAAACAACCGTTCACACACTCACCCACATCTAGGTACAATTTAGAGTTACCAATTAACCAACCCATTCTCACTCCCAAGTCGTCACCTATTGACGCATTTACAAGATTCCCTCTGCGTCCGATTTTGACGCGTCGGGTAGGCYCCTTGCGTCAGTTTTTGATGAGATGGGGAGGAATTTGTTGTCATAATTTCAGAAAGGGTAGAAAATGCACAAAAACTACCGTCCCAAAGCCTTAAATTACCTTTATTCACTTTAGACATCCTGTCCCTGACCCTAGTACCTAAAATTAACCATTAACCCTGATACCTAAAATTAACCATTAACCCTGATACCTAAAATTAACCATTAACCCTGATACCTAAAATTAACCATTTTTAGAAAATGTTGGAACACGTCAACTACGTGTTCCAAAGCCTAAAATTATCTAATATTCGCCATAGACATCCTAACCCTGATCCCAGTACCTAAACTTAACCATTAATCCTGATCCCTTATGTTAACCTCAGAACCCCGACCCAAAGACCCCTGGTGGCGCAACCCGGAAAAGCCACGGGTGGCAAAGACTGACGTGAGGGGGTCACCCAACGCGTCAAAATAAGACGCAGAGGGAACTTTGGAAAAGCATCAATATGTTGACGAGTTGGGAGTGAGAATGTGTTAAACTAACCCAACATGCATGTTGAAGGTCAGTTGGAGGAAACTGGTATCCGAAGAAAGCCCACTCGAGCATGAGGAAAACAAACTCCACCCAGAAAGGCCAGGAGAAGAACCAGTGACCTTCTTATTGACAGGTGCTCATTCATTGTGCCGCTGTTCCCCCAACCTGTGACACCACATGGCAAAAACCAATACAATACAGAGTAACGGAGCCCTACGGCTACTATTTTCCACCCACTACTCAGTCTCCATCTCATCTATGTTATTCATTGCCATGGAATCTGCAGAGTGTAAGGGATAAGACGAGCRGGGAGGAAAAAGAAGGAGAACAAGCCAGAGTGAGGCCAGAAGCCGAGAAGTGTAACGGGTCTGATGTGGCAGGAGCTGACAGATGAAAGCAGCTCGGTGTGTATTCAGGTCACGCTGCAACAGTACAGTCCACACAGACACACACATACACACACACACACACACACACACAGACACACACACACACACACACACGTTTGCAAAGCTATCCATTTGGGGACATTCCATTGACTACATTTCTACAGCCTAACCCAAACCCTAAGGCTAACCTCACAGGTACCTACCTGACCCTAAAACTGACCTAAACTCAATTCACACCTTGGTCCTAAACCCAACCCCCAACCCACCAATGGCATTTAAACCAAATGGGGACTTGACTTTTATACCCAAATGCACCAATTGTCCCCAAATGTAGGCATTTTGTCTTAAAATTGCCCCCAAATGTCACCAGAAACACCCCCCCACACACACACACACACACACTCATGTAAAGTAGGTAATTATCACTCTGTTCCAACAAAAAAGGCCATTCAGGTCACTGAAAATATAAACCAGGTCATTTACTGTAAATCTGTCTCGCAGCACCGTCCTGTGAACGAGGATGTCTGAAAGTTGCAGAAACCAGATGTCGATGGAAGTCTGCTGAGAGAGGCAGAYGGGCTGCGCTGCAGGCACTCACACTGTTCTAAAATTAATCCATTTCACCCCAGTAACACAGAGCTGTTGCGTGCAGACGACTCTCTCAGGGCAAAGAAAGTCCGCGGCATTTCGTCTTTTGCCAGCTGTCTGCCATGGTAATGTTATTTACGCTCAACGCGTCCATCGGCTCGCTCCTAAATGTCAAAGTGGAGACATCTTGGACGGTGTAGCCTATAATGCCGGTGTAACCTTGTTCACTCAGCCATGAAGAAATGATCTGGTTATCGCTCATCTTCCATCAGGATGGACCTCAACTCTTGTAGCTTTTAAAGATCTGAACACGAACCTGTTTTTTGACACGTTTATACCCAACATCTACAATTACAGCACTCAAACAAATAAGTATAAGAGCACAGCATTACAGTTTGGCATTTAGTAAACTTCCTCTGCAGATGTGGGTTTGATAAGTGATATAAAATACATAATTAGCAAAAATCAAACTTGAAAATTAAACTGGATTCCTTGAAWTGTATGAATACATGTTAGCCAACTTACGAATGAAAAGAAGTAGGTTAAAGTGAACCTTATATTTTCCTGTTTCACATTTTTCAGGTGATCAATTTAATTCTGATTCTTAGTTTTATCACATTTTTTTTTACTTTATACACAAAACTATCTCAATTTAACAATTATATAACTTATTTAACATCCCAGTGTTTAACCACATCATGTCCATAAAATAACACCCGAAAATGATTTTTGAATCTTTTTTTAAATTTAATATAATTCAACATTTAACCCATTCCACAAATCCGCCCCATGTGAAAACACGTGTTTTCACAATTTAAACTCTCCTTTAAGTTTATAGCTCCCCCTGTCACAAAGTTTTGAAGATTTCATGGAAATACTTTGTTTCTTGCGTTAAATATAAATTTTATTTTAAATTTAGCAGTTTAACTCAGCTTCCTGAATGATTATGAGGCCTCTTACCTAAATGGCTACTTTAAACAATAATAATAAAAAAAACCGCTACATGTTGTTGATGTTGAAGCATTTCCAGAAAAATAAAGAGATCATGTGTTTTACACACGGATTTTGGAAGCATTTATATTTATAAAGATTTTCTCCTCTTCCTTTCAATTACATCAGCTTTGTGTCTATAATTTATTTCTTCCCTTTTATCCTGCTCCATAAGTTTTTCCCTCAGAGTTCTTGCTGCCTGCCATCAAATTTGTTATTGTTTATGAGTTTTTAATAC
>NW_013952463.1:1147110-1158745 GCF_001266775.1 Austrofundulus limnaeus
CTCTCTCTCTCTCTCTCTCTCTCTCTCTCTCTCTCTCTCTCTCTCTCTCTCTCTCTCTCTCTCTCTCTTTCTGTGAAAAGTTAATCAGTTGGCGATACAGACATTCTGAAAGGTTTAAAAAAAAATCCTTCCTGTAGATATTTTGCTAACAAACACACAGGATTGACTCCAGCATCTTGATCTGTTAGTGCTCAGAATGTTTTTAGGATGATGCTCAGCTACTACATTAAAGTTTAGCGCAACATCTGTAACAAGTTGTAGATGGACATCCAGTGATTATGTTCTTAATATTTTATTTAAATCTGTCCAATAATTTGTGGAATATTTTGCTAACAAACAGATAAACACACGGTGATTTACACTGCTCACCTTTCATAGTGGAGAGCAATGAAAAACATGACTAACTGAAAAATATTCTGACTTCTGACCCCTGATATGATGATCCATAACTTCACATGAAGCTCGTTCTCAGGCCATCTGAGCTGAAGCTTTTCCTTTAAACTGCAACGAAGAATTTGAAAAATTCTAACAATGTGGGGATGAACAAGGTGTGGTCTGGACAAGGAAACCCGACAGCTAGATTCATTTGACAAGCTTAYATTCCTGAAAACATTACTAAATGTTTTAAAGAAATTAAAGTATGTAAGTTTCATGACGCACATGCAAACTCACATTTAGCTGTAAGTTCAGGCAACAAACTGAATAAAATWGGAACTTTGGTCGAAAACAGAACAGGAATTATATTTTCTCTTTCCTGTTTGTTTCATGGACTAATGTTCAAAGCAATAATAAACTTTCATCACTGCTCACTGTTCCTACATCGTTAACGTTAATGTTAACTAATCTACACAAGCGCAGGTCGACACCGGTTGGGGCTGACATTTTGCACCGCCATGTTTCTACAGTAGCTCGGAAAGGACAATCAAAAGGCTAGTAAAAATAAAAAATAAAAAAATACTGTTCCACTGTTGGCTCAACTTAAACTTTATCTGCAAAAAAAGTTGATTTGAGGTTTAGTACCTCTAAGGAAACTTTTCACTTTTCGTCAGCAACTTCTGAGGCAACATTGTAGGAACATCTCAGTCGATAAGCGTCCCTCCTGTGAGAAGCAGCTGCTCATGTGGCAAATTCTAGCTTTTTCTTTCCATTCATTTTTCATAAGTCTGTCGGCAAATTGCACAAGTAAAAATGAAGCACTTTACAGTTTGTAACAGGCCGAAGCAGGATTTGTCTCTGAAGAGCACAAGAGTTTTAATATTCTACTGTTTTCAGAGTGKAACATGTACAGGACTTTGTGCTTTTGTAAACAAACCAACTTTCTTTTTCTGGTAAAACAGTATGAATGATAGGTGCTGAAAAACCAAAGAAATCAGCTAAATAAGCTAGAACTGAGCTGTTGAGGTTATGTATACTTTAGCTAAAATGTAAAAATGCTATAAAATAATACTGTAACAAAATGCTAACTGAAAGAAAAAAAGCAAGTACCTAAACTCTGGGTAAAAGCTAAACGTATCAAAATAATAGCTAAAATATAAAGATGTAAAATGCCATCTTTATGCTTGCCAAAAGTATTATAAATGCTAGCTGTAAGCTAAAGTGGCAAAACACAACCTAAACACTAAAAAAACAACAAATGCTAGCTAGCTAAAACATAGTTGTAATGTAAAGCTAACTAAAAGAAAGAAATCACAAACAAAAAGGAGCAATAAAAGGCTAGCCAAAAGTAGCCGAAGGCTAGCTAAAAGCTAAATGCAAAAAAATGCTAACTAAAAAGCAAAAAGTAGCATAAAAAGACAAAAGTAACGCAAGTAGGATGTATTTATAGGGAAAGAGTTTTCTTAATAAAGTTCAATATTTTGAAAAGTATAAAACTTAATAAAACTAAAACCAAAATGTCCTAAATATTTTGACTTTTGACTTACACCATAAAGTCAACATTCACACAATTAGGGAAATTTCAACCACAGAACCTGAGTCCATCCATCCATATAACATTTTCTTCCTGTCCAGGTCACAGGGGTGGCTGGTGCCCACGYCCAGCAGACCCTGTGTGAGAGCTGGGGTTGACCCCGGACAGGTCACAGGTTGAACCGGAGTGGGATGTGTGAAATTTGTAATTTGCTCCTTTAAATCATGTTGATCTGATAAAAAAAAAGGTTCAAAACATTTATACTAAAAGTTAATCAATATCAACATAAYATAATAATAATGATGAAGGCTTTCCTTTTTTCCTGCTCCAATTTTGTAAAAACTTGCRCACGTACAGTACACACTCTGTCCATAAAGCTCTCTGATGTCTGAAGCTGCTTTGCATGATTCAGGAGCAGAGCCGGGGGAGACAAGCCTCCTCATTTGACTTCACACATTAGCTGCAGCGAGAGCCTGAGAGATAAAAATAAAAGAGCTGTGGGCACAGTGACCTATATTCTGTTCAGGAGCACAGGATACAGTATCACACAGCAGCACTGAAGGCACCTGCAGCTCCTCTCGCTGACCTTGGCTTTAATCTGCCGGACCTGGATGAGTCTCATTAGGACTTTAGGAACTCAGAGGTTTTTAGTTTAATCTGATCCATTAAATCAAATCATATAGGAACAGCTGCAGCTGCAGCAGTTTAAGGAATTCTCATCTAAAAGGTGAAGCTGCAGCATTTGATTAGATGAACTGACCTTTTTTTTTAAGCTTTTCTGGCTAACAAGCTTAATTATTTAGTTGGAACAAAATGATTAACATCAAACTGCAATGTTTTGGAAGCAGTGTTTGATGTGCACGCTTTAGATGAAAGTTTATCTCTTCATTTGATGAATAGAGAGTAGAGAATCCTCAGAGGGTTAAAAGATGTGATGCTGTGGGTCTGGAAACCACAAATATGCATTATTTTGTTCCTCAGCCATAAAAAAACAGAGCAAGTCCGTGTGTCTCAGAGAGAATGTTGTGTTCAGTGTGGAAGTTTGTGCGCACATGAAGAAATGCATCCCTGCAGCATTTTCTGTGCTCATGTGAACGCTCACTGCAGCTTTTACACTGTAGCTATTGAAATCCAGGTCAGCCGAAACACAGCTCATATGTGTTTGTGTGTGTATGATTTACAAATGGACATTTCCCTACAGTCAAACAACAAAAGCATTTGTAAACTGGTTTGAAATGTTTGTAAGGAGGATCTTGATGATTTGTAACAATGGCAACCACATCAAGTGGGTCTTCTTAAAACAAAGAATAACATATGATTATTAAAAATCATGTTTTATATAAGTAACCTGGAAAATCGTGTTGTTGTCATTGACCTACAGGACAAAAAACAAGAGAAAGATTTTTTTTTCCATCTTACAAATAAGATTCAATAATATTTCCAGTATTCTCATGAACTGGAACTAAACCTGTATTTATGGCCGTGCAGCAGGAAGTTCAGATAAATCCTGGTGCTGYATCAGTCAGATCCTGTTATAGCAGAATACCCCCACCCCCACCCCCACCCCAATCCTGCTAATACTCTATCAAATATTCAGCAGCTCCTGCAGAGGCAACATTTAAACACCAACCGCTGGCAGAGCTGGATGAGGATTGGGCAAACAGCTCATGATCCACAAAGACAATCACTGCTTGAAAACCTCTATTTTGAGAAACAAAATTGCATCAAAAAATAGCGAATTTCATAAATTATTTGCTCCTGATGTTCTTGTGTGGAACAAAGTAAGGACTTGGACTCTTAAACTTTGAAACTGTGAAGATATAAAACCATTATTGGATTTTTTTTAAAAGCCCAGCCAGCCAGAACACAAGGCCTCATGTGTCAAACCCAACTGTGGTCTAAATACTTTAAATCTAAAGAGCCCTAATGTGAATCAAACATGCACACATCCACATTTGAAAACAATGTTACACATTTTTTTATATAATATTTTAGCTGTGGACAGCTACTACTAAATTCACGTCTATCATCCTTGAACAACAATCTGCATTTGTTCCTGTTTTTCTTTTTTAACAGATTCCGGCTTTTCTCAGAAGGCTGGACGTGAGTCAGAGATATTTTGAATATGTACGAGGATGAATTTGAGGATGGAGAAAATGGGGGTAGGAATGTGCAGCGGCGTCACGAGCAGGGGTTTCTATCGATCGGCGCAGGAAAGGATGAAGTTGAGYAGCAGCTTCACCGTCATGCTGACCTTTAGGCAGCCACAGGCTCACACCGTGCACCTCGCTTGTCTTCTTCAAATCCAYTGATTGTACGAAACACTTTGAAGGTGATTTCATTCGCTTATGTTTCCATTCAGAGCCTCTTTATTCAGATGAACTGGGTAGGTGTGTGTTTCTTACCTCCCCATAGTCCGTCGTGACCACGAGGGTCCCATCTCCACAGGAGCTGACGGTGGCAGGAAGCAGCTGCTCCTTCTCTCTGACCCAAACACGGGCCCCCTGGATTGAACACACAAACACTGGTGTCAGCCAAAGGAATCAGCTCAAAACAGACTGATGTAAAGTCTTTAATCCTCTGTTGGACAGAAACTATAAAAACCAGGCGATGATATCACTGATATGCTGTCCGACTGTAAACAGAATAAAAAGCAGAAAAGGGATAGAGCGGAACAGAGCAGGAGGAGAACACGGAAACAAGAGTCAATGAAACGACTGAAGTTCTGTAAATAAATGGACCACGTGTGGAATYGAGTGCTGCTACGGCACTGAATCTTTTATGCTGCTCACTCTTGTGTTAAACATCAAACACCAAACTTTAGATCACAACAAACATTATTTATTAATACAATAAATACAAACTGGGWACAAATCTTATAAAACTTGGGAAGAACTTTAAGAGGAAAACAAAMGGCATGTATATAAATGCCTTTTGTTTTACAGAACGTTATACTTCTAGTGACCATATTTAAAGATAAACGTAAATCTATATACATATAAAGATAAATGTTTTGAAAAAAAAAAGGAGTAGTCAGTGCAGAGAGACCCTTAAAGAATACCGAAGCCCCCGTAAAAGCATAGCCCCGCAACCAGGCAAATWAAAAACATTCCAAAAAAGTGGGCGGTGCCAAGAGACCCTGAGGGGCACGGCCAAGTGTTCRGATGAGCAGAGCTGTGACRTAAGCATGCACCAAGTTGTACCATTTTAAACGATAGGAAAACTCCACTGCAGTACCTACTGTTCAACCAATAGAGGGCAGTACTGAGATGGTTTTAGACAAATTGTTGCAGAATTGAACAAATTTATACAAAAATGTCAAAATGTGCACAGAAATAWAAAGATAATACCCTAAAGGCCCAATTCAGACAGTTTGTTAGGTCAAACCTGCCGGTGGTAGCTGGTATATGTTTTTTTTAATCCATAAAACACTGATGTATACTCGTGCAGCCACCCTCGTTGCTAGAAGTCAAATGTAAAATGCAAGTGGTGGCCCCAACCAATTTCAAAAAGAAGAAAAGGAGAACAGGTAAATTTGGCAAACATGCTAAGAAGAAAGACGAAAGAGATGGGTGGAGCTGTGAAGGAGGGTTAGGTGCAAGATTCAGCCGGTCCCACCATTTTGGATGTCGCAGTAATGACACAGACGCAAGTTGATGACGTAACCCGTACTGTCCTGATTCTACAATTTTTGCACGCTTGTAACCAGCGCACTTGAACCCTTATTTTCACGTCGACTGAGTACACACTTAGAGGGGTGTAAGTTGTAGTGCAAGTATGAGGACCAAGCCAGTGTGTTTGTGTTTCTGGATGTGTTCAGGGCACACAGAATATTAAACACAGCCTGTCAGGAAGGTTACACCATCCAAATCATTAATCTGCTTCATCAACTAAAATTAAAATCAATCTGACAGACCAGAAACACAAGTTCCTATATTGCGAAAGAATACGTTTCAGATAAGAGTCTGTTTTAGTTTTTCTACATTAATATTTAACTAGTTTTAACCAGATCAAGAAAAATACATTGCAGTGAGTAATTTATTTACTGTGTATGTGTGAGCTTTTAAYAAAGTGCTGTAAAATTGATCATTGTTGCTGTTATTGTGCACACATACACAAAAGTTCTGAGTCTTTTTAAAGGGGCAATATCATGTAAAATCAACTTTTTTGAGTTTTGTATCATGTTATAATATTATATTCTCATTAAAAAAACATGCCCAAAGCCTTGCTTTGACTCGTTCATGCATGTTTGAGAAATCCTGCAGTGTTTTTGGGCAGCCATGCTGAGGAGCAAAACGACAGGTGGGGACCACAAACGCCTCTGGGTTGAGTCCTTTTGGGACAATCTCCTCCTCTGGGACGTGTCTTTAAGCTGAACTTCTGCATCACGGAGCACACCTCCCCACCCCCCTCCCCACACACCCCACCCATGACTCCTGCAGGCTCTCGGTAGTAACAACGCAAAGTGAAAGTGAAACTTAAACTGTCTGCTGAGCWCCTAACACTAGGCTACTTCTCAYTCAGTGAAGCTCTTTTCAGATTCAAAATACATTTGAGGAAATACAGTATATTTTCAGATCCAAGTAAACTGCATCATAGCGCGTGTGCGAACCCGCCCCCGCGCTGAAATAGGCGGGACAGAAGTGGAGGGTGGTTCTTAAAGAGACCGAGGCCAATTTTAAGGCGTTTAGAAGAGGAAGTGATGAGAAGATAAGTTTATTTTCTATTTAAACATAAAAACAGCATTTTAATAATTAAAGGTGACACAGATACTTTATTATGGTATAGTATTTAAATATATGCCTGAGAAACACATAATATTGCCCCTTTAAAGTATTTCTGTTCCACTTTGTTGCACCCATCCTGTGATTGGATAAAAGGTCTCTCCAAAACCAACTACGGAGCTGAGTTTCAACCCCAGCCCGCCCMTGTGTTTAGGTATTTTTATAAAGTCTGCATACATAAACTTCTGTCAGGAAGGCTTTACTCAGCTCTAAAAACTAAGCTCTCATTGTTCAACACTCGGATTTGACAAGGATTAAACCATTGTTCCACAAGCATTTTGTGTTCATTAACACAAGTTATTTTATGGCCTTTGAACTTGTGAATATTGTAACTCGTTGTTTTCTCTAACCTAAATGTTAATCATGTAGACATTTATTGTCACCTTTTTCTGTGATTAAAATGACCAAATAACCAAATGAAGGTTATCATTGTCATCAGTACATTTGTAATTTTTGATCAAATTCTTTGCAGAAAAATCCCTCTGTYTTAGTCTGTGTTATTGTATTATTTATATGATTGTTTGAAGTGGAGCAGCACTTGCATCTTGAAAAATGCATGAATATTCTTGCAAATTCTTTTTAAAAGAAGTTCGGGTTTTTAAACTCTTCTCAGGAGAACAGATGTGAACTAAAATGAAATATTTTAGGAACAGTTGGTCCCTCACGACTGATATGTTTCAGCTTCATACATTTTCTGTTTCTAATTTCTTTTCTGTTTCTTTCTTCATTCAGCCGTGCTTTTATAGTACGGAGTTGAAAGAAGTTAATCAAGCGGAACTCATTCTCACTCACACACAATGTACCACAGTACAATGAATATGCACAGAAATGATTAAGATTAGGGGATAATGGAAATTACTGGATGTTTGTCTACAACCAATTAACTTTTGAGTTCAAACCAGTTCAAGATGGCCGTCACAACAAATGAATCAAACTCAGGCAGTGATAGAAAAAAAGAGCTAAAAGTTATTCAGAACACACACAGACCTAACAAACTGCTCAACACTTTGTATAAGATCAAATATAGKGCTATTTTCAAAATTTGGTTGATCAAAGAGCTCAAGTAAAGACTTGAGTGATTTATTGTGTACAAACATATTGTWTACTGCTGGCAGATATGGAGAACRGTGAAATCACAGAAAATCAAGCATGACAACATTTGACTCTCTTCCTGTTTAGAGTTCCAGCTGTTCTGACAATGAAAAAGAAAAGAGCTGTTTTATACACAGCTGTGAAAAGCTCCCCCCTTACGTGTGATAAAGCCAGAAAGAGAGCACTTTTAACCAAATTATAATGAAACTTTCCACAGATGAACTCTGTAAAAGTAAAATATACCAATATCTTCCTTCTGATTTTGACCTAAGAAGCAACAACTAGATTTAATGTCATGTTGTGTTRTGTTTTGTGACTTTAATAACAGTTACGAAAAGATGATATTAATAATGATTGTGTATGGCTATAACTCTGTTTGATGGATGTTTATTTTCAGMTGATGATGGAGGAGTTGGAGGAGAAAAATCTGGTATATTTACGTTGTTACCAAGCAGAAATACTACTTTGCAAATTTGCTACAAAGAGACCAAAGTTTTCCATCGTTTCTTACATGCTGCTTCCTCTGCGCACAAAACTGTATGATCTCCTTCCATGAATTATTTGACTATCTTAGTTGTTCTGCTGGAACAGTTGTAAATGGCTGTATTTTCTAATAGCCTCAGCCGAAGCAAAATGAGAGCGGTGTTAGTTAGGCCACTTTTCTGAATAAACACCTACAAATTTCTAACCAATCACACGTTACTTGGCTCATAACCTGTGAGAAAAAACTTCTGCCAGCAACTTGAACACACAACAAAGACTTTTTGTCATGCAGCAACGTCAGCAAGAAGACATTTTGGCACATTTGACTGATCTAAAACTCTGGCATAAAATGAAGTGAATGATATGCATTCCTTTCAGCCTTTTTCAGCTCTTTAAATATAGCTCTATGCTCACAGTTAATCGCTACATTCCTAACTTCCTGTTTCATTAAAAGCAGGCCTTTAACCTTCGATAAACCCTTAATTTCTTTTCATTTATTTATTTATTTAAAAGGGGACAGTACCATGATGTTAAAAAGCAGCATGATACAAGAACAAAAACACAATTAATAAAAGCAGGAAATTAAAGACTGGATGTTTAGCATTTTTTCTCAGCCCTCACGCTCCTTTAGTCATAAAGATATAAAAACAATGTTTTAAATAACTGATGTTCATCATTAACTAGGGACWTAGATCCATGTTGAAACAAAGGAATAAATGAACCACCAACATTACAACCCACACCCATGGTGTCCTCCATCCTTCCTTCCTTCCCCTCTTCTATTATCCACTCAGACAGACACGAATGGTCATGAATATCAACAAACTCTTGTCATATTTTTGTGCTCTCAAAGCTACAATGAAACCCAGGCTTTTCCTCTCCTTGTCCTGCTCCCTCTGCTCTACGAGATACAAACCTGCAGACAGTAAATCTCAGGCCTTCAGACTTCATCCATCAAGTTTTCTTCAAGCTCYATTAAATCTCAACCAACCTCAACTGTCAGATTAGCCTCAGACATGACCTTTGACCTCCAAACAACATGAGCAGAAAGTGTTGAAAGATCCTGAGGGGATGCTATGATACAAATATCTTTGTGGAAGTTAAAATGTTTAATTGGAGAAACATATAWACTAGCTTAACAGATATACAGTATAACTCCACCCATCCATCTATCCATCCACTATCTGCCTCTTGTTCCAGAGTCAGGTCTCGGGGGGACCTCTACTAGCTTCTAGCCATCTCTTCCTAAGGCGTTCCTAGGCCAAGCAACAGGCRTGGTCCTCATCGTGTCCTGGGTCTTCCTCGGGGTCTCCTCTCATTWGGATTTGCTCAAAACATCCCCCAAGGGATGTTTGAACCATCTCAGCTGGCTCCTCTTGATGTGGATTTTAAAATTTAAAATTTTCAAATAGTGAGACCCACAGGAGGATTTTAAAAAATCATGGCTAAAACAGGTCCGGTCCAAAGCACAACACACCACACACAAACAGGTTTTACTTACAAATTTGCAACGGGAAATCTCGCAAAACCTCTCGAGATCAAACGTGAATTCAGAGAAAACAAACATGGCTGACATTGTGGACAATTTTTTTAAACAGAGAAATAAACAAAACAAAAAGACATCTCTGACATCTATCTGACTTTCTGGTGAACCATGGCTGTTGTTTTGTCTTCTGTATTTTGGATTACCCACTGTGTTTCCGTCACCTTGYTTTCAGATTGCTTACACGTCACATTCAACAGGCTGCACGCTCGTTTGTCCTCAGAACACGACACACGMTGGGAGTTTGGRCCAAGACAATCCAACATGTTGAACATTTGCGACCGGAGCGGTCCTGACATCCCTCTGAGCAGACTAAATCCCTCTTAACGCAACACACACGGCAGGAGTACCTCCTAAAATTATCGTTAGAATAGAGCCATCATGATAACCAGGGCGTTYTTAAAATTGTCGGAAGGAGAAAATTGGGTCAGAAATCAGCACTTTTATCTTGCCAAGTGAACCAGGCAGAAGAAAGTGGATCAAACTCATTTCTACCAACTGTATCCAAAATCTCCTTATTTTGGTCACTACCCATAATTCCTTAGCTCTCCTTGCAGCTCAGGTCTCRCTGTACCACAACACACCTGTATAGAATACATAGAACAGAGTGCTGCTGAAACCTCATCGTTCCGTCTGTTAGTCTTGAAATACATTTTTTCGCCTCGCTGTTGAACAAAATCCTAAAATAAACTCTTCCACTTGAAGCTATTACCTCACTCTCAATCTCACTCTCAGGTCACTCTTTTCTCACAGAAGTCCGCTGCTTCACATTTGGCTACAATCTGCTCCAGTGAGAGCTGGAGCTGGAGCGTGCTAACGTATAGCTCGATATAGTCATTTATGTGTTTTCTAAGGTTCGTTAGATGTGGTCAACATATTTAATTTGATCRACTCCGACAGATTACTGTCAAAGATTTTATCAACTCTGTCCAGTGATATTTTGCTAACAGACACACCGACAGGCAAAAGCAACAGCAAGCCTTTTTGCCTTTTGATGTGGGGAATAAAAATACCAACTGGTTACACAATGGAGGAGCTATTATTAACCCCCTGCTCTGCTAATAATCTTTCATTACTGAGCACACAAAAAGAGGGCGTTCGTCCCGAACAGCTGTGAGAAATAAAAGCCTTTATCTGCGTGAATAATTACATAGATCAGGGGTTCTTAACCTTTTTGACCTCAGGGCCCAATTTGTTAAACATAAAGTGACACGAGGCCCAGTCAGACATTACCAATATGCATCAAAATGATAATTAATCTAATCTAAATCTTGGTTTGATTTTTATTGTATTTACATCATAACTAAACTATCATAACTAACATAACTAAATTAAATACACTTACAGTTTAAAAGTAAAACTCCTGTCAAATAATCAGAAGACATGATTATGACAAACAAATTTATATTGTAACCTGCCCATAGCAATTATTTGAACAAATACAAAGGGCAGTAAACAGACCACTCAGACTTATCAGCAGAAAAACATATATTTTTAACAAAAACAATAACAAAAACAGACAACTCAAAAAAATTTGTGGGCATAAAATAAATAAATTACAAAATGTTTAATGTAAATGTTTCATTTAAAAAAGTAAAAATAAAATTGATAAAGTACAAATGAAAATATAACCTTTTTAAACTTTTGCAACCAGAAGCTGCTCTTCATATTAGTGACAAACAATAACAGTAACAACAGCTTTTTGACAAGTTTAAAATTTCTTTAAAACAAATTCAAAATATTTAAAAAAAACTACAAAAATTAATTTAAAGTTCAAATTAAAACATAGTTGTATCTGCAACTGTATTTGATAACGTTTTGAAC
>NW_013952463.1:1158755-1162331 GCF_001266775.1 Austrofundulus limnaeus
ACTTTCGTGTTTTTTGATGAGTTACTTTCATTTTTGCTTCTACTTTTCATTTAAAATAGGTTTCCATTTTCGGCATGTTTCTAATGTTCTTCTACATATTAAAAAGGTTGTTAAACATTTGAGTGGCGCATTGCCGCTACTAGTGGTGAGAAAGTGTATTGCACCTTATTCAAAATCAATGTGGCCCCACGGCCCCCTACGGCCCAAAGTTAAAAACTGTTGTTCTTTTGAGGCCCTCAAGGTGGCGCTCGCGGCCCDGCCCATAGGTTAAGAATCTCTGACATAGATGCCTGTGCCATTTGATCGAGGCGCTGCCTCAACCGTCTCTGCATAAGTTTCTTTACCACCTCAGTAAAACATGACTCAGCATCTTCAAGCACTTCAGCAAAATCACAGTGTGACTTGATGTGAGATTTAGCTGGAAAAACAAGACAAACAGAGGAGACACTGAAAAAACAAGAATGGTAGAGGTGATTAAGGCTGAARGTAGAGGAAGCAGATGTAGAGTGAATGAAACACGACCAATGAATAAATGATAAGAGGAGCTGCTGACCAAGCACTCAGCAGCTAATGGTGGACTTTTAATTACCAYCTTCAATATGGAGAGACACCAAAATACAGTATCTCCTGAGACTAAAGGTCAAACTTGCAAACAGACAACTTTGAAAGTGTTTTTTTTCCATCAGATTTTAAACTTTCTTCTTTATAATGTCACAGCATCATCTGTTGCAAATTAATGCAACTTTCTCTTTGAATTCTCTTTGCAAACAGTTAAAACATCCCAAAGTGTGCAGAAGTAGTTGCATGTCAAACAAGGTACACAGATGAAAACCAAAGAATAAAGAGAAACAGGATCATCATAAGTGTCAATGCTAATTCAGCACTGACACAAATGCAGAAGGATGGCTCCTTAAACACCTGGATGTTTATCTTTCAAACAGACAACAGTATTATATAGTATATTATAACAGTTTGTGAGTCTGAAGAGAAGTGAGACTGGAAGGACGGTCAGCAGCTCTGCAGCACAGAACTGCTCGCTCAGCAGTTCTCTTCACTCTGTAACCCTCAGACTTCCTGGACATTTCTGAGTCCTGTCATATAACAAAACACTCAGATAATAACACCGCAAATGAAATCTGCATTAGTGAAGCAGAGGCTGCACTGAAAACTGGAACATGTTAAACAAAGAAGATGATTGTGAAGTAACTTTACTTTTAAAAATTTAAAGGTTTAAAATTGCTGGAATGAATGCAGAGCATTAGTTTTAACTTAGATAATTTTTTGTTWAGAAACTATAAAGTTGCATTTGTTTTGGTAAAAATCAAAAAATAACATTCTGCACAATCTCTTTGACTCATCTATATCAGGGGAAAAAAGCCTTAATCATAATCTATTTATTGTGAACATGGGAATATTCTACTTTTTCAGGCATAACTACAATAAAACTCTGTGACCTTTCGTGTCAGTGAGGTCTATTCTGTGTCAGAAATCTAAACTGTGTCAACCATATTCTATTAAAGGTGATAATACAATCAGGACAGAGAAGCCTTTAAGCAGATTAAGGCAGCTGGAAGCATCTGTTTGTGTATGTGTGTGTGTGTGTGGGGTGGGGGGGKGGGGGGGTGGACAGTCGTCACCTGGTTGTATATAAGACACATCTGTCACAAAAGAGATTATAGTGCAATTTAACATAACAGAGTTTAAATAAGCAGCTGGGAGCATAAGGACAATATTCAAAGTCACATGTAAATATTGTAAAAATATAGACGACCAAACCCACTTGTGAAAAAGTGCAAAGCCTTGAATCTTACAACATATTTTATTCACAAACATCTAGGAACTGATGAGACCAGCTGCTGGAGGTTTTTTTGTCTGACGTAGCCCACGTACCAAAACGTCTCTGGCCCAGTTCATGTCCACACAATGCAGCTCAGATGCTGTTATGATAGCCCAGATATGGTTTGTCAGAGGTGGTCCATGAATGGGCCAGCACTACATAAAGCAATCCACTACCGGGCCAGTTGTAGCATTGACAGATTTGGGCCACTTAACCAAACAACAACCAACCACGCCAGTTGTGGCTTTGATAGATTTGGTTCACATGACCAAACCACAACCGTGGGCCAAGTTGTGGCATTCATAGATTTGGGCAACATAAAACTAACTACAACCGTGTCGGTTGTGACAGTGACATATTTGAGCCACGTGAACCAAACCCCAACCAGTTCAGTTGTGACATTCATAGATTTGGGCCACTTAACCAAAACAAAATCAGACCAGTTGTAGCATTGACAGATTTGGGACACATCTGTCTGCTATGTGTTATTTTTCACTGTTCAGCAGTCTGTGTCTAATTTAATGGATTTTCTTTTCTGAATGGGAGCAYTCAGACATGTTTTTCTAAAATCTGTATAAACAGTTCTGATTGTTTGATTGTAAAAATAATAATACATCCCCATACCATTAGAGAGGCAAGCTTTTGAACTGTGTCCTGACAACAGACAGGTTGGTCCTTCTCCTCTTTACTACAGAGGATGTGGTGTCTTTTGTTCTCAATGAGAATTTCAGTTTTCAATTTGTCTGACCCCAGAACAGTTTGCTATTTTGACTTGGTTGATTTAAATTGTACCATTTTCTCAAAAAAGTCCAGTTTCTCATTTGAAACATTTTATATTTTCTATTTCCACTGTGAATGAAATAAGAGAGGTGAAAGCCACTGCATTCTGTTTTACTTAAATTTAGGAAAATGTCTCAACTTCTCAAAGATTTTTTCTGGTTGCCGTATTTAAATACAATCCTTTTCTCTTAAACTTGCCTCGTCTGCTTTTGCATCACTTTCTGATTTGCTGCACCACATTTTATTTAGATTTACAGCACTGACAAGTTTAAGGATACAGCAATAATCCAGTGAGTTGTACTTTTAAAGCTGCCRAAGTGTTTTAGAGTTCTGCCAAATGTGTTTAACCACAAAATAGTCAAACACTTTTACATTTTAGAGCTGTGCACCTCATGCTGAGGTACAGATCTAGTGGAAATGTGTCAAAGGGCACAACTTATGTACAATGCATTATGCTGTAGTGGTGCATAAAGAGAGGAAATGACTTGTCAGCACCACAGAAAATTCAATATGCAAGCTTTGTTAAGGTGAACACAGAGTTCAGGTTCAGATGAAGCTGGATGAAGACTGGTTAAAAGCTGCAAGAGACTTGAGGAAAATATGGAAACTTCACCTTAAAAACTTAGGTTTGTATTTTTTATGACAGTTTTTTTTAAAGACATGAAACCTATGAAAGAGATTTGAACCAGAATTTGAGGTTTTTTTAATAGTCAGGGAACAAAATACAGCAAAAATAATTGTGCATTAAATATTAATGTTTGATTATTTTTGTCTTTGAATTCAAAAGCTCAACCTTTGCTGTTTTTTTTTTTTTTTGACTGTCAGAAAGTTCTGTTTTTTTATTGTTCTTATTTTTTATGTCATTTTTGATGTCACTCCTCGCACTGTGACTGTTAGATATGAGCATCAGTGACCCTATGGATGGATGGATGGATGGATGGATGGATGGATGGATGGAT
>NW_013952463.1:1162709-1169947 GCF_001266775.1 Austrofundulus limnaeus
ATAGATAGATAGATAGATAGATAGATAGATAGATAGATAGATAGATAGATAGATCTGTTCATCTTTTATAGGAGATGTCAATGAAGTCTGAAAAACAAGTACAGTGTTTCCTGTTTGGGATATTTTAATTATCACTTACAGAGACAAACAGATGATCMTTTAACCTTTGATGAATTCTGAATCAAACACAAATGACTGCACCAGGTTAGAGTCAACACCTAAAGAAAACATTAGTGATGTTAGCAGCAGATATGAGCAGCTTTACAAGTGTTTTCTGTGCAGCTGTACATAAATATGTATATTGTATTATAYTGATTATACATACACAACACACATTTTATTTAAGAAGCCCACTGTCAGTCTCACTCTCATCTTTGTCTAAATACAAACAACCCCACTATCGCCATGGCAACATGACTCCACAGCACCAGTGTGGGAACAGGGCACCATGGAAACAACTCTAGGCCCTGATGGATGCTGGGAGTTTGAGCTTAAAAATAGAAGATGYGTTTTGGACAATGAAACYGAAACATTTTAGTGTGGGAGGTTTCATGGTTAAATTGGACYAGCCTGGTGACCAGTCTTCATTRATTGCACATTGCACCAGTAAGAGCAGAGTGTGAAKGTTCAATTAGCAGGGTAAGAGCACAGTTTTSATCRAAATRTTGCAAWGCACAYAACACTATGGTGACATACCAGASTTCAAAAGAGGACAAACTGTTKGTGCACGTATTGCTGTGCATCTATGACCAAGACAACAAGTCTTTGTGATGTATCAAGAGCCACAGTATCCAGGGTAATGTCAGCATACCACCAAGAAGGACCAACCACATCCAACAGGATTRTCTGTGGAYGCCAGAGGAAGCTGTCTGAAAGGGATGTTYGGGTGTTAACCYGGACTGTATCCAAAAAAGAAACWTAAAACCACAGCTGCCCAAATCATGGCAGAATTAAATGTGCATCTCAACTCTCAACTGTCCGTCAGGAGCGCCACAGGGTCAATATACACGGCCGGGCTGCTGTAGCCAAGCCTTTGGTCACTTGTGCCAAATGTCAGTTTCAATGKTACAAGGAGTGSAAATCTTGGGCTGTGGACAATGTGAAACATGTCTTGTTCTCTAATGAGTCCACCTTTAMTGTTTTCCCCACATCTGGGAGAGTTACGGTGTGACGAAGCCAAAAAGAATTGTACCACCCAAACTGTTGCATGCCCAGAGTGAAGCAAGGAGSTGGATCAGTGATGGTTTGGGCTGCCATATCATGGCATTCCYTTGGCCCAATACTTGTACTAGATGGGCGCGTCACAGCCAAGGTCTACCGAACCATTCTGGAGGACCATGTGCATCCAATGGTTCAAACATCCTGAAGGCGGTGTCRTGTATCAGGATGACAATGYACCAATACACACAGCAAGASTGGTGAAAGATTGGTTTGATGAACAAGAAAGTGAAGCTGAACATCTCCCATGGTCTGCACACTCACCACATCTAAATATTATTGAGCCACTTTGGGGTGTTRCGGAGGAGCGAATCAGTTTTCCTCCACCAGCATCACCTGGCCACTATCCTGTAAGAAGAATGGCTTCAAATCCCTCTGACCACTGTGCAGGACTTGTAGCATTCCCAAGACAAATTGATGCTGTACTGGCCRCAAAAGAARGCCCTATMCCATACTAATAAATTATTGTTGTCTAAAACCAGCTGTTTCAATTTCATTGTCCAAACCCTGTATGTAGTACTTACATTTACATTTTTATCCATAAATCTGAGAGTGCTTTGATACGTCTACAAAAGAACTAACAGCATTTTTTTATTTCAGTAAGCATCAAAACACAAAATTGTAGGTATTTAAACCTTGTTTGTTTGTTTGTTTGTTTGTTTGTTTGTTTGTTTGTTTGTTTGTTTGTTTGTTTGTTTGTTTGTTTGTTTGTTTGTTTGTTTGTCCACAGGGATGATTGGCTTGAACTCTAAAAAATGCCAAACAGAACTTCTAGTGAATAAAGATTTTTGTTTTTAATTTACACTTCATTCCACTGGATTTTGCCATTTACCAGACATCCTGCTGCTTGTGAGAGCAGTGTCTAACATTTTGGTGAGTACAGAAATACTGTACACCACTCTGCATTTGACCTGCAGCTCTTGATCTCTATGTCTGTACTTTGGGCCAGAAAGAGGACTACATTATGAGAAGCCAACAGAGAGGATTATATCGCTGACAAAGCCAACTACTGAAYACCATCCAGATGTGGTGCAATGATAATTTGATGCTGGGAAAGGAGAATATGTGTCTGTGTCTAATCCTCACTGCATCACAGTCTGCCTCTTCAAAACACAACATCACACAAAAAATTAATTTAGCTTTTTATGGTTGGTACGTTTTGATTAAATGGTTAGCAGCTAATTCAGAGGCTGTGATTTCAGTTTAGACACATGCAGACCCGGATGAAATTAGACATGCTTGGAGTGTTTTTGATGGCATATTTATATTTCACTTAAAAAGGTAGCGTGTTTGGTGTCATTTTGTTTAGCACAACCTCCCCTGTGTGAAACTCGAGTTATTTTTTTTACCTCTGAAATATATATCAACACCTAAAATCACACAGTGATCATAAAATCCAAGCAAAAAAATTGTTTTTCAACTCCGAAAACCACAAATATTCATAACAAAATGTTTTTTACAACTTAGAATGCATATATAAACACAAATGTTCATAAATATATGTGCAAATTTAGGAAATAAAGCCATATGCAGTATTTCCATTGAAATGCAGGCATTCTCTCAGGTGGATTTTGAACAAAATAATGAGGCGTTAAAATAAAATGTAATCTGTTTCATTAGATGTGAGCATTTTTTTTTTATGTTTGTGTCGTTTTAACCAAATTCTGCAGCTGACTCGGGGAGATACTATTTATTACTAAAACAGCTTGAATGTAATGTGACTGAGGTGGAGCTCCAGTCTCTGACTGAAACAAGAAGGAGAAGAAAAAAGAAGAAAGCAAAGAGAGGATTCGGCAAAAGGGGGGAGGGAGACCAACAAAGCAGAGCTGAGACTGGTTGATTGGTTAGTTGGTTGGTTGGGTGGTTGCTTGGTTGAGTGAGACAGAGAAGCACCAAGAACGTGGCCGCAAGGAGAGATGGAGCATCAGTGGGAAGGAAGAGGATGAGGATGAGAGGGAGAACTGATGCAGCTCCTGAGCAGAACAAATGTGTTCAGAACTCAAATATAGGTCACACATCTCCAGTGGCTGCTCGCTTCCCTCCACTGAACTAGATTCCTGCAGTATTCAATAAACGGCATGCATGAAACAAGCGCTGCTAAATCCCTCCTATTTTCTACAATTACATTTACAAGCATGAAAATATATAWATATTTTAATTTACGAGTGCATTTTGCACAAGTGTTTCCCAGCTTATACAAGAAGCTGTGAATTTTACATTTGTCTTTGGTAACAATGTAATACATCGATCCTCCTGAGACTAAATATTGTCAAAGTTACTCAGGTACACATAAACCCTCTGAGAATTTCATGCTATAACTATCTGTAAATACCATCTGCCTGGTGTAAAGCTGCCATCTGTACAGGAGGATGGATTCCAGAAGGACTGCAGCTTCTTCTCTGAACAAGTTACAATAAATTATCTGTTTGTAAGAAATATTTCATCTGAAAAATACTGATCCTAATAGCTGCAGTTGTAACTTTCTGCCATTTACAGGCTGATAAATAATGGTTGTGTCAGCATAATTAGATACTTCCTGCTGAACAGCAAGGAAAGCTTCCTAAAAAACTTATCATTTTTCACCTTTTTGCAAAGTATTAGCAGTCAGGTTAACACYTTTTTCAGTCTTGTGAAACCCATTTTGAATTTTGTAAGAATTTAGAAAGGAATACGAACCATTTCCTGATTYATGATTGAAGCGGTGATGATACTGCTTCTAATTTTATTTATGAATCTACTTCCAACCTAAAAAACTTGAGGATCACAGCAATGACCTAATCTTGGTTACAATCAAATAAGTAAATTCATATATTTACATAAATTAGTCATGTCAACTGGTTTCGCTGAACTAGTTTAAATGAAAAACATAACTAAAAAACAGAACTTCCAGCTGAGTGTTGAGTGACTAATGAAATTTACTGAAAAGCTAAAAATGAGTTGTTAACACTAAAGGAGCAAAATACCAACTAAAAGACAAAAGAAACAAAAAGCTAGAGAGAAGTTGACAGTACAAAGCTAAAAGTAGCAAAATGCAAGTTAAAAGCTAAAAACAGCAGAATAGAAGCTAAAAAAAAGAAACGTAGCATAAACAAGAAACAATAAGTGTGCTGAAGCAGCTTTTTGTTTTTAAGGAAGAGAAGAGATCTCAACGTATTTCTGTSGGAAAATATTTCCTACAAAGTCTAATATCTTGGAAAGTATAAAAGTCACAAAACTAAAAGTCATAGCTCCTGAATGAGCAGAACCTTTCGATAGATGAATGGCTTCATAGCACAAAGTTTACAGAAGTAGTTAAACTGCTGAAACTGTAAAGAAAAATAAAAGAAGGGTGAAAAAAACAACATTCATACATTAAATAATTGAGTTTTTGTCTTCATCAGGTAGTTCACAGATGGCAATGAATTCAAAAGATGTGTGAGTATTCTGACAGCACAYGAATGCAGTGAGATTCTTCAAGCTACATGGAACAAAATAGCTAAAAGTTTATTATAAAACGCTTTGGGACATTCTTTATTCAGTAAAAGGAAAAGTATATTTTAATCAGCAAGTTTAGGTTGAATTTACTAAGATGACTTTGGCTGCATTAATAGCTCAAAAACTGTTCATTTTGACCATTTAAACTGAACCAAGAACATTTAAATCAATAGAAAACATTTGTGTTTAAACAACACCCATGTTGTTTTCTTAYAGATCTCAGACTAAAAGTCAGTGCACCTTTCCATTTTGAATCTTTTAAATATTTTTATTTTTTTAACTTCTGTTGCTTTGATGTTTTTCCTTTTGCAGTACTGCTGTCAACCATCCCATTTTGAATATGCAGGGGTTATACAATAACCTAATGCCACCTGACATTTCATGCTTGGCCGGCCAGCCAACCATCCTGTTTTCTGCCTGGGTTGAGAAAAACGACAGAGAGTAGTAGGGTCAGCTGTTCTGGTTTTTACGGAACGGAGGGACAAAAAGGAAAGCAGCGAGTTCAGACCATCACGTCCCAGGAGGGCTGATAACTCAGTGTCCCGCTGGATGAAATCAAGCTTTTTGAGTATCAAATATGCATTTTATGCATGACTGCAGGCCTGAACATCATAACTCAATAAGTCACTCCATTTTCAGATCTCTGAGAGATTTTCGGTGTGTGCTGTTTGGGGCTGCAGGGTGGTCTGCCAATCAATGAGGGGATCGATATGTAACAGACACATTGAGGGGAAATAAAGCTGAATGGTTGCTGCATTTAGCTGCACTTTTACGAGGATTCAAAGGCACTGACGGCCAGACACAAAACAGAAAAAAAATGGTAGACACATATTTCACAGCCACACACACACTCTGATAAAAAGGAATGACATCACTGCCAATCTGAGGGACATTTAAACCCATATCAGATTAACTGAAGATGGGGGGGGGGGTGTAAGTAGCTTGGAGGGGGACACATAAAAGTCAGTGAACAAGTCAGTGTTTCTTTGTTGGTTTGACGTGTGTGATTCCTTCTTTTAAGGAACTCATATCACCCGCCGGCCGCCACCTTTCATGTTGGAGTTTTAAACCGAGATCATCTCATGAAGAAGGACAGATGGTCATTTTGGTCAAACCTTGTAAATGACGGCATGCCCAGTCTAAAAGTATCACAAAATTTCACACGCAGAGTATGTTGTGAATGACTCTCAGCTACTACTACATCAAACTTTAACTCAATATCCRTCAAAGGGACTGAAGCCACTTCAGTTTTAGATGTAAATCCAGTGATTACTTTCTGCATTTTTATAATCTGCCCAGAGGCTTRTGAGATATTTTGCTAACAGGGTTGACTCTAAATAGTTAATAGCCAAATTTTAAACAAAGAGCTCAAAATATGTGTTGGGGATGATTCTCAGCTACTGTCACACCAAGTAAACACCTGTAAGACTAACTGAGTCTATTTTAGAGCTTTTAAAGTCAGTGGCTGCGGCAGCCATCTTCAATCAGATCAACTCTAAAAGGTAATCAGCTGTAGATGTCCATCCTTTGATTACTTTCTGCAAATTTCACTAAAACCATCCAGAAGTTCATGAAATACTTTGCTAACAGTCAGACACACAAACACACACACACACACACAAAAAAAAACAAAAAAAAAACATGCCCGCTACTGCCTTTTGCTGTTTTTGGTGATAACAAAAATGCTAATTTAAACAGGGGAAAGAAGAGGCTTTGTCTCATCAGGGGCTTGATTATCAAGATTTTAGATGGGGACATTGGACTAGGGTGGCCGGGGTAACGCTCGCCTTCCCTGGAACCTGATTGGTCACCCCAGTTGATTGACAGGTCACTGCATGTGACAATGAAAGATGAGCAATTACAGAGGAAACATCTAACAAGCGACTCTTGTTTGGCATGAAAATGACCTATTAGAGAAATAAATGAACTATAACTTTTCAGAACCAATATATTACTGTAATATAGGCATTTTTGCAAGGTAAGGCCCGGCCCGGCCTGGCCTGCCACAGCTGGCCTGGCTTTATTCTACTCTGGTCTGGTTGTGTTTGCTTTGAGCAGAGATCCGACTCATCCTAGGGGATCATCATGTTAAAAATATACAAATCTTATGTCATTTTCTTTGAAACACAGAAATGGACAATATCATGCTTGAAGATAAAAGTACAGAAAACTGTACCGGACCATGCGGTGCAATGCTGAAGACGAGAGTAAACGGTAAGCTAATGGTAGCTAATGTTAGCTTGTCACTGTTTGTTAGCYTACTGCAGTCGTTCAGTTAAACTCATGTGAAGAAACATTACAGACCTTGCAAAAGATTCAAATAAAAAGTTAATCTCATCTGTGTGATGTGACAGTTTCAAGGTTCCAGAAATCAGACTGGTGGTGATTCGTACACACAATGCACATACTGGTTTGATCCCAGACTGAACCAGACTGAACCGAGCTGTACCGGGGCTGTACTCTACAATGCAGAAATTCCTTATGAGATCATTAGTATTTGTGTGTGTGTGTGTGTGTGTGTGTGTGTGTGTGTGTGTGTGTGTGTG
>NW_013952463.1:1170610-1172991 GCF_001266775.1 Austrofundulus limnaeus
GAATGAATGAATGAATGAATGAATGAATGAATGAATGAATGAATGAATGAATGAATGAATGAATGAATGAATGAATGAATGAATTATTACTGTTATTTTAGCTTTCTTCTGTATGATAAGATCCATCTATAGGAATATGGAGGAGAGCCACCCTCCTTCTCCTCCTCCATCTCTGGATGAATCCCACACAGCGCAATAAAACACGACAGGAAAGGGTCTGTCCTTGCACAGCAGCACWTTTATTTTGCTGTAGAACAAGGATGCAAGGATATATGTCCTCCCACCACAGACTGGCTTTCATCCCAAAGCCCGATGGATGCAAGAACCCGTCTCAGCCCACCTCTCTCCTCCTCTGACCAAAACCTGCTCAGAACGCCTGCAGCCAGCCGGGCCCTGTTTATTCGCTGCAGTAACACTTAAATACAACGAGCTGTTTTCACTAACTGATGCACAGACTTAATGAGATCGGGTCCATTTCTTGTGGTTCTGAATGCTGACTGGTGGTTGCAGTCCACTGGGACAAATCTGCACCTGCCTTAAGCGGCTGGATCCAAATAATAGCCTAAAAATAATAAAACAAAACGCCCGAAACCGAAATCACGCCCTGAGCCGGTCATTGATGCTCTCAGCAGGACTCACCTCCGCAAAGAACGACTCCATCCCGTCCGAGTCCGACTACTCCTCCCAGACGACGCGCGCCCGGCCCGGCTGCGCGCAGACACCGGCTCCGCTCTCCGGTGCGCAAACCTCAGCGAGACAAACGTGCACGTGTCGGTCCAGATGGATGGAGAGAGTGATTCGGTTTCCCATCCAGTAAGCCCTTTATTTCATCCAGCCGGAAACAATTCAATAAAATCATATGAGAAAAAAAAGTCCACACCGGGGATAATTGACGGGTTTTCTGGGTCTACCTCATTTGGACGACCCAGTGGCTTATCTCGGTGTGTGTTTTGGTGTGTATGGATAGGTGCGCGCGCGTGTGAGAGGATGAGAGCCAAGAGAAAAAAAAAGATGAGTTCGATGCTTCCTACCGCACACACCGAGGGGGCGGTGCAGAAACAGCCGCCTCTGATACAAAACACACACATGCTGCTGACACACAACCTACAAACTACAAACTAAAGCTTTTCTGCTTTATTTAACAGCGATTCACCAAAAAAACCCGGTTCAGGTGCTGCCAAATCCTGTTTTATGTATGGATGTCAGGACACAAACCAGCTGCTGTCCAGATGTTGATACTGACATAAACCTGCAGCAAAACCATCAGGCTTCATTACTCATTGTAATGTCATGAAGACCAATAATAAAAACAACAACCTTTGAAATCGGGTTAATGTGTCCTTGAACTACAAATTTGTGAAAATTTGCTCTGTTTACATTGAGTGCATCCATCCATCCACTACTTGTTCCAGCATCTTCAGCAGGTCTGGGCCTCTCTTTCCACAGCCACCTCTTCCAGCTCTTTTGGGAGGATTCTAAAGTGTACCCAGGTCAAACAAGAGACACTCTCTTCAGCATATCCTGGGTCTTCCTCGGGTCTCCCAATCGGACATGCCTGAAGCACCTCCTATAGGGAGGCGTCCAGGAGTCATCCTTACCAGATAAACCACCTCAACTGGCTCCTCTCGATGTGAAGGAGATGCAGCTCTACTCTGAGTCTCTCCTGCAGAGTCCAGCTATCCAACCACTTCACTGTTGAATCGTAACCTTATCATGATGAAGGCGCTTGTGTGCCTGAATGATCTAGGAGCTGTGCTGTCAGAGGTTGGTGGGGTCTCCCAAGGCAGATTGGTCCTATGGGTGACAAGCAAGTCAAAGAGTGATTCAACACACATGGAAGTACAGTGCCCCTTGCCCTGACATGGATTTGATTGATGATGTCTTTATTGTCATTGTACAGAGCACAATGAAATTACGTTCAAGAACATCCATTTAAGAGACACTCATGACAGAGACATGGGGGAACAGGTGATCAGGTCATGCAGCAACCAGCAGGGGCTGCTCTACCTTCAAAAAGAAAAATGAAATACCACCCAAGGGTAGATGAGGAAAAAAACAAAACATCATATTATATCAACAAAAATGATACACTATGGTGTTTATAGAAAAAACCTCTAAAGAGCAAGAGCACATTTAATTAGCCAGAGGAGTAAGTGCGTTTAGAGGGTGTGTTTCTGAAGCCGTGAATGTTGTATGCACTTGTGTGAATATCTGAATAATAGGCCTCGTGCAAGAACATGTTCGTATTCTTATCCTAAATTTCTTTTACTTTTGTTCGTACAAAGGGTTCGTACGAACATGTCACGTCAGATTCAACAAACTCTTCTATCTTCAGGAAAAGTGTGTAAATGAGCTGCGTAAATTGAGATTAGCATAATTAC
>NW_013952463.1:1175309-1180131 GCF_001266775.1 Austrofundulus limnaeus
CAACCCGTTACTAGCGTGGTGTACCTAATAAAGTGGCCGGTGAGTGTATATCCAGCTATTTGAACAGAGCAGAAAAGAGGTCCCATCTTTGACATGTGCTCCCGTGGAAAAAAATTCGTTCCAAAAATTTATTAAGAGACCAGCTAAACAAATCCATAAAAATTAATCCATAATTTTCAGTTTTGGATGAAAACGTAGAGGAGGCTTCGAGCAGCAAAGCAGAGAAAGATAAGGGAAGGCAGGAGAGAGAGAGAAAAAGCTTCTTACTCCTCCAAGTGCAGAAAAAAACTCTGCTGAGCGAATGCCTGTTGACCAAGTTTCTACCCATAGGGCCCAATCGGGCTCAGTCCAAAAGAGCAACATGGGTTTGCTTTCCTGTAAGCCCACCACCTGCACGAGGGACCATACGATTCAGATCCAGTATGCAATGGGACGATAGCCAATGGTGGGGACTTTGGGGCTTACAAAAGCTGGCATACCAGCATTTCAGAGTTTTATATCAATGTATCAGAAAGACTGGAGTATATTAAACTTAATCATTTAATACAGTTCAGGATAATCTTTTTCAGATTTAGTTTGTCATTATTACAAGTCATTTGCTAAAACAACTAACATAAAAGTCTAAATGAAAATGCAGAAAAGTCTTTGTACCATTCTACATTATTTTAATAAATCTCAAAGATGTTAGTAACAACTTAAAATTAAGCAATATTAAATTTATTTATTTATTTATTTATTTATTTATTTATTTATTTATTTATTTATTTATTTATTTATTTATTTTATAATATTCTTTTTCAACCAAAACAGGAGCATTGATCTCCATAATCACAATCAGGAAGTGTGCGTGTAAGAGGCACAATTTTTTTTCTAAGGCAGGTTTTTGTGAGGACCACGTTGCAGAGGCTGTAGATGCATCCATCAAGCAGCCCATCTGTCTGAGACCTCTGTGGAGTAAAGTGTTGTAAAAGTTCCCCTGGAGCCTGGAGGTAAAGAACAGGAGGAACAGGAGCAGCTTTTGTGTGGTTAAGTGTTACTTCTCTCTATGGGCACTCTGTACTCATCAGGGGGACCACATTAAAAACCAGACCTCACAACAAAGCCCAAGCTTTGTTTCAGGTGTTTGTGTCTGATTTTTAGGACTACACACACACACACACACACACACACACACACACACACACACACACATTAGACAACTCACACTTGACTCCTTGCAACCATTTATAAAACCTGCCTCATATTAGAACCTCAAATATTAAACGTGAGCCTGTCTCCAGCAGTTTTTTTTTATCTGCATTAATTTGAACAAGTAATTAGTGGTTTACAGGAAGCAAAGTTTGAATTAAAGGTAATATAATAGGAACTTTTCCCACAGCGATCATCTTTATAGTTTTTTTTATTTTACTGCAGAGTAGTGAGAGCAAAGTGTTTCTTTTTAACACAGTAGCTGATGTATACGAAAGTCCTGCAGCTGTTGTTTTTTGAATTTTAAAATCAAAACTGACACATGTGCAGGCTATGTGGCACACAAGTTTCCATTCAGAGCTAGATGACAAAAATATTACAAATGTTTTGTCTTTCCCAGTTTGATTAGGTGACCTGCAGAAGTGCCTGCTAATCAAAATAAACTTAGGTTTAGAGAGGTTAAGAAACACTGGGATCATCTGAGATTTTTAATGAGAATCTTTGCTGCCTTGTCTAATATGAGCAACATGTAGCATTTATAACACACGTTGTGTTGTGCATCATTGTGGCTAAAAGCCAAACGCAAGCTAGACACCTCCTCTAATATGTAAAGGTAAATGAACAGAAATGAAAAAGTCTTGTTGTGAACAAGTCTGGACTTTTAAACCCTGTTTGCTGACACGGGGGCTGATCTGCCCTGCAGCAGGAAAGTGCAGCTTCTTGTCTCTCCTTGATGTCTCCTTCACTCATCTTAGTTACAGTGTGTGCGTGTGTGTGTGTGTGTGTGTGTGCGTGCGTGCGTGCGTGCGTGCGTGCATGCGTGCGTGTGTGTGTGTGTGCGTGTGTGTGACATATGTTGCATGTGCTAAAAAGCATCGCTCAAGACAGCCACAGGCAATCAGCTTTACGACCGCAGCAGCCATAAATCTCTCAATTTATTACCCTCTTTTTCTTTCTCCCAGTGAGTCCTCTTCTGTGAACCTCCTCCCCTTTCACTCCAGTCTCATCTGTTAACAGCTGAGAAAGAAGACACCTAAAAGTGAGGCAGGGAAACTTGCTGTGAAATGTCTGGGTGGATCATCAGCCATCGATCGTCATTAACAGGCAAAATGAAAGAAATGGGACAAAGGTACAGTCTGCCCTCTGTCAGCTCTGGGGTTTTATATAAGGACATAATAAACATGATCTGATGTTTAGTTTTATTCTTTTTAAAATCTAAAACACACAACAGATTCCAGAATAAGAGGATAAGTATCAGCTGGATGCTGCTAATCAATTAATGGATTAACTGATCATCATTGGTGTGACCAGGAGTTTTGTTAGTGTGCTGCTCTGGTGCATACAGGGGTGTGTTAACACTGTGCCAAGGTGGAAAAACATCAGCACTAACCTTAATAAAACAACTGCTGCTGTCTAGTAATACAGTAAAAGTTAAAGGTCGTTTCCAAACAAATTGGAGTTCATCAGTCTACAGTAAGAAAGATTCATATAGGCCTCAGTTAGCAGGTTAAAGGTCAAAGTTCACAACAGAACACAGACTAAATTAAAAACCTGAACAAGTATGGCTTGTTCAGAAAGACTCTTCTCTTTAAAACGAACATGGCAGGTTTGTAATGTTTTCTCTAAATGAACCACAAGACTTATTTTGGACAGATAAGACCAAAGTAGTCCAGTGCCCAATGTACCCATAGTGCACTATGGCTGTGTATTGAATTTGGCGATAGGATGACAGAGGGGTCACGATACGATATATCCCAATGTATTGCGATACTGTAAGCAAGGCGATATATTGCGATTCTTTTTGTCCAAAAATTCTATTAAATACCTGCCTTCTGTAACGTTGGAAAAAAGAGCGCACAAGACACTTAATTTGGCTTAAAATACAAACATTCTGACAAATAAGTAACAGTTTGTAACCTTACCTCAGCTTAGAAGGCAGAGGGTGTCGGTCTTTTCCGCTCAGATTCAGCTATCGGAGCATGAAGCTAATGTTTACTCACAATGTTAATGCTAACCTTGCTCTCTGGCGCTCAAGAGGTAGAGGAGACAAATGTCTGGCTCACTGCTGCCAACTAGTGGTCASAGGCTGAACTACAACATAAAAATGAATGGCTGGCAGGTAAGTTGACGTTTTAAACCTTAATAAAAAAAATCGATACAGGGCTTTAGAATATCGATACAGTATCGAGAAATGAAATATTGCGATATTTCAGTGTATCGATATTTTCTTACACCCCTATAGTGCACTGGGCCACGTGTGGCAAAAATCAGCCACAGTAAATCAACACAAGCGCCTCAACCATGGAGTTAAGCATGGAGGCGGTAGGCTGATGATTCAGGCTCCTTGCAGTCACTGACTCAACGGAGGAGGACCTAAGAGTCGAATGTGAGGACATCTGTCCAGTCACTGAAACTTGGATTCACGCTGCAACTGGACAATGATCTCAAACACAGCAGCAAATCTACAAAAGAATGGCTAAAAAAAAGAGATTAAGAAAGAAAAATGGAATTAAGTCAGTTCAATTGGTCCAATCAAAGCCCGTTCCTGAACCCAGTTCAAATGACGTGGTGAGGCAGAAACCAATGTCTGCAAACCTCTATGAACCAAAGCAACATTGTAAAAAAGAGTGGGCCAGTTCTCCCTCCACCATGATGTGAGACACTGATTAATAGTCAGGCAAGAATTGACAGTCTTTTCAGTTTTAATCGTAACARCACAGAAAAGTGAATTTTACATTTCACAGTAAAACAACTTTAACAACCTATTTGTGAGAGAAAAGGCAAGGAGAGTGAAAGCATTGTGTTTTTTTTTATCTTAAGTAAAACCTCCAGCAGATTCAGACTAAGATAAAGCTGCCTGCCTCGTCTGCTTGGAAGGAGCCAGCTGGTAATTTACCAAGACAGAACATTTTCAGCTTCAAATTTAACCAAGAGAGGGTGTCATCCTCGGAAACTCAAACACAGAGCTGTTTTTTTCTGGTTTTTGCTCTTTGAAACTCTGGAAACCACAATAAAGCCTACCTAAGAGKAACATAAGAGAGAGACTATCAATATCAAATAAATACAACCATCTATAGTTCTTCAGCTTCACTTTGAGATGGGATGTTCCTAATTTGGACACTGTTGTGCAGGTGAAGGCTAAGGCTAAAAACTTATTTTATGTATTTATGAATGAGTCAAAGGAAATGCAAAGGTTCCTGACAGCGGGATGCCTAAAGAGCTGCTTAAATGCTGAATGAAAAACAAAACAGAGTATTTTTAGTTCAGTCTAAAGTTGAAAGCAATAGAGAATAGCATTCAAAGTGTTCAATCCCGACTCTGAAAAAGCTGGAACATGTAAACGAGTCATGTTTTCTGAACATAACGTCACCAGTGGATGAGGCACATGAAAGCAGTCCCAATCAAACAGGGACAATCAGGCCTGCCCCAAGGGTAACTGTAAGTAGAGGAAGACAAACATGGATTAGATTTCAGAGGGAGGTTCGATGGCGCCCACAATATGAACTGTATAAATCTGTGTGTGTGTGAAGATCTCATACCTGCTGGGGTRCGTTTTCATAGAAGCATAAAGGAAAGAGCTCAATCCAATTAGGCAGCTCCAGAGAGATTACCTCATCCTGATTCTCTTACACGT
>NW_013952463.1:1181356-1207758 GCF_001266775.1 Austrofundulus limnaeus
CATATGTATAATTACATGTGAATGTATAATTTGAAGTAGGATTTGTTGTTTTGCTCTTCCCTGATCAAGAGCAAAATCACACAAGAAAGCTGAAAATATTTTTGATAATTTAATATGATGAGTTATATTAAAATGACTGTAGCTGCAGTTTTCCAGTAGCTCATCTTGGTATGTGTTATATAAAGCTACAGAGAAAAAAGCAGACAYGAATAAGAAAAAAGAAATGCCATGAAGGAAAACTAAAAGCCTAATAATAAATGGCATTTCAGAGTCATAACAGTCAGCGTCACTATAAAGTTATCACAGTACTGCCAGTGACCAGGTGGTGGCAGCAAACACTCAGTTAAAATAATGGAAAAAACATGAAAGGGCGGATAGGCGGGGCTACTTTTTTCTGCTTCAGATGATTCCTTTTCTGATTGGCTGATACCGCTGTCGCTCAGCGATGACGGAAGCCACAGTGCTAGTCGTTTCGAAAATGAAACTGGCTTGCTTGACTTCAAGAGAGAGCGAAGATGAAACGAAAATAACACGGCGTACRGATTAAAAACGCGATATTTTGCGTGTTTTACACCAAACCCCAGTGGAAGCAGAGGAGCCGGGCCGGTCGGACTTCATGCGGTGGAAGTCGAGAGGAGACGTGTTTTTGGTGAGAGAGACAGGCCTGCTGCTGTGTTTTTGTGTTGTCAAACCATAACACGCAGCTTCGTGTTGTCACAGATCGTTCTAGAATGAACAAAACACAGATATTTCTGATGTTTTGAGTATATGTCCGAGACGCTGTGTTTCTTTCTTTCTTTTTCCGAAAAGAAATGTGCTTTCTACGTCAATCTCGTATCATGTTGGATATTTCCTTTAATCAGAATATACATGTGATTAATTTTCAGCTGGATATGTTCAGGAACCAGAGCAGAATGGGACGTACTAACCTCCAATGGATGTAAGTCTTTTCTTTTTTCTTTAAAAACATATTTCTCCCGTTAATACATGTTTTTCATCGTTAATGACGTAGAGGGAAAGCCTCTACCCAATGTTTGAAAATATATTTGAGTCACACAAATCTTATGTAAAGTTTTTGTTACTGTTATAGCTTTAAACATGTCTTGAGAAAAATCTTTTGGCATTTATGGTTTTAGTTTCATTTATTAGTTCTGAGTAATTTGTTTGCAACTATTTGTAGCATTAATTAGATCAAATTTTGTACTCAAATTTAATACTCTCAGATGGCTCACATTAAATATCATGTTCTTAGGTCATGCCCTAAATGTKCTTTTATTTCACAACTTTAGGATTTTTCTTATTACGGAAACCATTTCAGTGTCCATGGTTATGTCTTGTCATATCAAAAGTGCTCAGAGTTAAAATGCTTGGGTTTTTTTTATTTCATGTTGTCCGAAAATAATCTGGTAGCTAATCTCTCTGTGCAACRTTCAGAATTTGTGAGCCATCGTATCAAACTGAGGATTAAGTCTCAAAGTTGTGTGTGGAGAAATAGGCAGCTATAGTGCATTGATTAAAAGGTGTGCAACATTTGTCAAAATATAATGAATAAATAGATCATTAAAMTAACCTGTCTGCCTTAAATTTATGTTATTGTCCCTGTGCGCTAAAAAAAGATTTTCTTCTTTGCATCTGGGAAATCTCAATATCTAAATATTAATTTTAGGTTGCATCTCTAAAAATGACATTTAAAAAATCCTTATTATAATAACTTTAAAATATTAATGTATTATCATGATTGACAAGATGAATCAAACTACATCTCTGGACCCTGTCATGATATCAGGATGATCCAGGTTTTAAAATGTATCTTAAAAAGTTGCAAATTTGAAACTGTGCTTGGGTCTTGTTGACCAAAATTGACTTAAAGTGGACTTGCCATGCAAAGTCCACTTTTTTAGCCATTAAATGCATTTTGTTGCGTACTTGGAGTTTGTAGGAGTGCAGAAAAGTTTAATTTAGTCTCTACCGGTGCTGCGGCTCCTCGTATTCTTGTGGGTCATATTTTTCAATCCGTACAGTTTTCTCTATTTTCAAACATTTTCTGAACTATTAAGTCAAATTATTTGGGTCAGAACTGCAAAATAAGATCTGAACTTAATAACCACAATTTGGTGGTCTTCATTCTCCTCTGGCTCTGGGTCAGACTCTGACTCCAACATGTAAGGCAGGATGGACAAGTCTTCCCTTGTTGACATCTTTTAATTCATTTCTAAATTAAAAAGTTTCTGCGCTGCTATATAGTCGTAAACCCTTCTCTCAAACTAGAATGGGCCGCTCTGGAAGCTGGAGGGGCGCGGGATGTGAAACACCTCCTTTGGATTTAAAGACACAGCCTCAAAATGAGTTGATCTGAGACACACCTCAGAAAAGGGATGAAAGAGGGGCTTGTGGAGTTACAATAAGGAGGAGTTCAGACCAAAGCACTGCACTTTATATTGACCCCAACTGAATGATTTAAAAGCATGATGGTTCTTATTTAATATTTTACCTGTAGAGCGTAAAGGATGTTGAAATCAGTTAAATGATAATCAAGCTGAGATCTAATCCCTGCTTCTGTCCCGTTGTGTTTTTTTCCAGTCTGTAGCAGTGACTGCTCTGTGACACTGAACAGGTCGTCACTATGGCACACTTCGACATGGAGTACCAGCGTCTGGAAGCATCCTACAGCGACTCTCCCCCGGGAGAGGAGAACCTGCTGATGCACGTGCCCGAAGGAAGCAAATGTAGGACATAAAAACCAACACAAATTACTCATTAAAACCCAGGAAGTCACTCTTCTGTTGCCTAACTGTTAACTTGCAATAAATCATTTGCAGCTCAGTGGCACCACATAGAAAACCTGGACCTGTTTTTTCAAAGAATATCCTTTCACAGAAGTTTTTAMGTCATGCTCTGTAAACAAACGGATTGCCTTAGATTCACGTTTCTCCTTAACTGTCACCACGTCTATAACCTGCACCAGAAGAATGGATTCACCTGCATGTTGATGGGAGAGATCTTTGAGCTGGTGTATGTATTTTATCCGTCATKGATTGCGTTTTTGTTGCCGTGCAGTCTGGTTTTGTTGTTTTCATATTCTGTATTCGTTCCTGTGCAGTCAGCTGCTGTTTGTGGTTGGCTTCACGGTATTCCTCGCCAACTGTGTGGATTACGACATACTCTTTGCCAACAAGTTTGTAAACCATACCGATTCGTCTAAAGTCACCTTACCGGATGCGATCCTCCCAGTGGAGGTCTGCAGTGCYCAGTGAGTCTAACGTTTTATGTGCGCTGTGTATAAATGTCCTGTCTCSTAACGATAACGCCTAATCTTCTCTCCCACAGTATTCGAGACAATGCGTTTGTAATCTTTGTTCTGATCATCTCTGGGGTGTTTTGGCTACATCGCTTTGTGAAATTTATCTACAACGTTTGCTGTTACTGGGAGATCAGGTCGTTCTACATCAACGCCCTGAAGATGTCCATGGTGAGAAGAAAAAAAATTTTTTTTAAAGAAATGTCTGTTTATAGCGTCACTGTGTTCATATTAAATACAGCCAGTCGTGTTTATTCTTGGCTGTGCCTTTGTGTTTCAGTCAGAGCTCCCCTACGTAACATGGCAGGAGGTCCAGGCCAGGATAATAGAGATCCAGAAGGAGCATCAGATTTGCATTCACAAGAAAGAACTGACAGAGCTCGACATTTACCACCGCATCCTCCGCTTTAAAAACTACATGGTGTGTATGTTTGTGACAGAGGAGAAGASACCGTTCCGCAGCGAATGTTTTAATCACTTTCTGTGTTTCAGGTTGCTATGGTGAACAAATCGCTCCTTCCGGTGCGATTTCAGCTTCCTGTGCTCGGAGATTGCGTGTTTTACACCCGGGGTCTTAAATACAACTTTGAGCTCATCTTTTTTTGGGGACCAGGTGTGTCAAGTTTATGATTTGATCTTTTTTTTTTATTTACATCTCACTGTTTAGCATTTTGTTTGACTCTATATGAATAAATGTGACTTTTTTTTTGGTTATTTAAATTTTTCTGTAGGTTCTCTGTTCGAGAATGAGTGGAGTCTTAAAGCAGAGTATAAGAGAGGAGGCAACAGGCTGGAGCTCGCAGACAGGCTGGCATCTCGTATCCTTTGGATTGGCATYGCTAATCTGCTGCTGTGTCCAGTCATCCTTGTGTGGCAGATTCTGTATGCCTTCTTTAGTTACACYGAGGTAAACTGTTCAAACATAGTCTGTGTGTCGTTTGCTCTTTGGTTTTACCATTTCAAAATAAAATGAGAAAAAAAGTTATAGATTTTTTTTGTTGTTTTTAAATCTAAATTCAAAAAATTGACAATTGCCAAACAAAAATGTCTTTTTTTATTTTTTATAGTTTAAGCAAAGACAAGTTTTATATTTAGTTGATGCAACATTTGGGACCCTCTGTTAGAACCAGAAAGCATGGCCTGAACTCTCGGAGCATTACGTTTACACATCTCACCATAGATAAGATTGTTTTTTTTTTAAAGGGAGTGGATGTATTTCATTGAGAGCGATGATTTTAATGGGAACAAAATTGCTCTAATTATTATTTATTATTAAGACACGTGGTCTCATTTACGAGAGAGACCTGYAATATGTCAAGTCATGCAGAAAAGGGTTTGAGTGCAGCTGCTGCCAGTATCTTTAAAAAGGTTTCTAAGCAGTCTTCAGACACTAGAAACTCCTTCTTTGGTGACTTYCGTCATTTCCGATATCACTACATATTGAARCAACTRTATATTTTATTTTGGATTTAGATAACTGAAGCAAAAATCAAACACTGTAGATTTTTAATTAGTTCCATTTTTACATTTAGGTTTAAAGAAAATAGAAAAACAAAAAAACAACATGGTTGTTTTCAGTGTGCAATTTTATTTTGAAATGGAAAACCCAAAGAACAAACCATACAYGATTACACATGCACATARAAACTCTAAATTTTCTGTTAGATTTTCCAGCYGTAACAGAACTTTGTCCTGCCCAGGTGATCAAGCGAGAGCCTGGTTCTCTGGGGGCGAGGTGTTGGTCTCTCTATGGACGATGTTACTTACGTCATTTTAACGAGCTGGACCATGAGCTCATGTCTCGCCTCAGCAAAGGCTACAAGGTCAGTGCAGCCCTTTAACAATTTTTTTGTTTTGTTTTTGTTCATAAAGACGTGGTTCTGTAATGTCATTGTAACTACACTCGTTCTTATAACAACAGTTAATCTTTTCATGTTCTTTACCTTTGTTATCCTGTAATCCAGGCTGCATCGAAGTACATGAACTGTTTCCTGTCACCGCTCCTGACAGTGGTCGCTAAAAATGTAGCGTTCTTCGCTGGCTCCCTCCTGGCCGTTCTCATTGCCCTGACAATCTATGACGAGGATGTTCTCGCAGTGGAACACGTTCTCTCATCAATCACACTGCTTGGAGTGTGTATCACAGTCTGCAGGTAAGGACCGGGCTGATTTGTCAGTCATTTAGGTCATAAATGACTGCATTCTCATCAGACCAATGAGGTCCTTTTTAGTACTATTAATCAGTTGTACAATGACCAATTTAGTTTGTATYCAATACACTGTTTACTTAACAAATTGATCATTTTGATCACTTTTCTGTTTTTTTACAGGTCATTTATTCCTGATAAGCACATGGTGTTCTGTCCCGAGCAGCTGTTGCAGGTCATCTTAGCTCATATCCACTATATGCCTGACCACTGGCAGGGCAATGCACACAGATATGAGACACGAGACCAGTTTTCACAGCTCTTCCAGTACAAAGCAGTGAGTAACAAAAAAGACCTGTAAATCAGAATTGACTAGAACAGCATTGCAGAGGAAGTTATAGTCAGAGTTGCACATAAGCGGTGCGCATGCACGATCAAAAAAAGAAAACGTGCACTTGCGTACCTAAGATTGTACCTGAGATTGTCTGTCAAAACAACAGCTAGCGGGGCTCTATGCAACCAGTTTGGTCGCAAATGCGACCTGATTTCTTAAAAAAAAATCCAGCTGCACTGGTGTGACTGGATCTTTGTTCGGTGCTCACCAAGCCTCTAAGGACAGCGGGACCCTGTTATAAGGATTAAACGGACACTGCCTTCAACAAATCAGTTGAAGTCCAGAGCCGTTTTATCCAATCAGGGCGGGAGGCGGGACTTTCAGTCAGAGCAGTTTTCAGCAGAGACAAAGGTTAAAGCAGCGGCTCGACTCCAGCAGCAGATACAGCGGTCAGTCCTGACATCTCCTCCTGCACTTTACTCCTGAACTGCCAGAGACTTTGGTCTGTAAAACATAACTTTATATTAAATATATGTTCAGAGTGTTGTTATTGAACAGATCTGTCCAACTTTGTGTGAATGACTAACTCTCTCCTCCTGAGAGACTGCTGTGACAGGAGCGTGTCACTGTGCACGCAGGCTGAGTCTTTCTGTGAGATTCACTGTATGAGTTTTTCTAATTAAACCACATTAACTCTAACAGAACATTTGTTTGCCCCATATTAAAGCAAAGATGATTCTCTGTTTAAATCACCCCCCATCAAAAAAAAATTATATACAGTATATTAAAAGAATAAATCAACTTGCCATGCTCTCTAGGTGAATGAGTTTTAAATGTTATTTTAATTTATCATAAAGATCCACAAATTTCATTCACAATTACATAAAAAACAAGGTTCTTGATTTAAACTTGTTTATATTTAGGACCATACTGTGACACAGCTTTTCTGTGATAAATGTAATTTATTAAATGATCAAATATGAAGAATAAATAAGTACATGAGCTGAAACCATCTAAATATTATAATATTTTTGAATAAATTGTCTTTTAAAAAAATCAGTCTAATAAATAAAACATTTGTATGTTTTCAGTTATTTTGCTCTGTGCAAAAGACAGATATTTGCTGCTGGACTGGAGAGTGTGGAAATCTGGTTTAACCAAGGCTGAAGATGCAGAAGGTCAAACTACAGGAGCTGTCCATCTGAAGGACATGTTAGTCTAAAAGACATTTAACCATGAAATGTTCAGTTTGTGATGTTTATATGACATACACCCAGCCCCTTGGCCACTTAGGTAGTTTACAAAATTTATGCAAAGTACAAGTATAAAATAAAAACTCGGTGGACTGATTTGGCATGATGTCCTGAGACGTTGCAGCTGATAGGAGTCATAAAACAGAACGGGGGGATGTTAGATGCCCTGATGCCCCTATAGATAAATGTGTTAAATGAGTGAAGGAAAATATGAGTGAGCACCAAGCAACAACCCTAGGTTCTCYCCTGAGAACCAGACCAAAAATTTTATGTGCAACCCTGTTTATAGTGGCTTAGACTTACTGAGGCTGCTAAATGCAACTCTTGCACAGCAGCTTCCTGTAATTCTGAGCTGCAGACTTTTTTTAAACTGGTTTTCCAAACAATAACTAGTTAAAGAGTTTTGCTTCATTCTGTTCTGAAGTGGTTTRGGTTTTAGTAAAGCAAGACAGTCTCTGATCCCTTTTTTTTCCTTCCAGGTGTTTATTCTAGAGGAGCTGCTAAGTCCAGTGGTGACTCCCATCATCCTCATCTTCTGTCTGAGGAGGAAGTCTCTGGAGATCATAGATTTCTTCAGGAACTTCACCGTGGAGGTGGTTGGGGTTGGAGACACCTGCTCTTTCGCCCAGATGGACATAAGACAGCACGGACACCCTGCGGTGAGGAAGGGTAACATGTTAACTAGGGCGGCTCTGGGGGAGTGGWTAGGGGAGTCGTTCCTCTAATGCGAGTGTTAGTGGTTCGATTCCTCGCTATTCCGTCATGTCGAAGTGTCTGTAGGCAAGACAGTGAACCCCACTGCCTCTTATGTATGTCCCATCAGTGTATGCAAGTGTTTTAAAGCGCTGATTAGTCTATATAGATTGATTCACTTGTATTAGCTTTGTAGTGAGATCTAATAAGAGTGCTGTGTGAGTGGGTAAATGAGGACATAGATTGTTGTGTAAGCGCTTTGAGTATCCATATCTAAGAAATAATTTTWTATATATATGTATATATAAATAAGTACAGTCCGTTTACTATGTAACTGCAGCAGACAGTAGACTGATGTTTGATTTTCACTCTGTAGTGGATGTCAGCAGGGAAGACTGAGGCGTCCATCTACCAACAGGCAGAGGACGGGAAGACGGAGTTATCGCTGATGCACTTCGCCCTCACAAACCCCCACTGGCAGCCTCCTCAGGAGACGACACACTTCATCAGCCAGCTGAAAGAAAGAGTTCACAGAGAGGCAGCAGGGGCTGCTTCTGACATACACCCGCTCTCCTTGTCAGAGTCTGAAGTAAGGGGACAAACTGATTTAAAMCGCCTTTATCTCAGATCTCAGGTTTTATCTCAGGTAAAAGTTGTGTTTTTTTATTTATTTTGTAGCCCAGGAGTCTTGTTGCAAACCTCTTGACGGGCCCCTCCACGCTGGCGCCTGTTCATTTTGCCTGCGACATGTCTTTGACAAATAATGCAGCAGCTGGTATGAACACTGGAGCTTCTGCCCTGCGCTCTCTGTCACCAGTCAGCAGCAGTCTTAACCTGCGAGGCAGTTTGAGTGCTGCTCAGAGAGTTAGTGGTTTCACTGGCAAAGGAATGACAGGCTCTGGGTAAGTGAGCAGCTGCTGTTCAGGCTCCTGGTTAGTTTGAATTTAGAAGTGCAAAGTGTATATAAAGCTCACATTTGTTTCTGTTTAATCCTAATTTGTACCTATTTGTTTCCCCCTCATTGTCCTTTTCTCTGCAGGACTGATGCTCGGACTGTGAGCTCAGGCAGCAGTGCCTGGGAGGGTCAGCTCACCAGCTTGGTCCTTTCAGAGTATGCCTCCACTGAAATGAGCATCCACGCGCTATACATGCATGAGGTAAATATGTGTACATGAAAGACTGTGTCCAACTTGAGCTCCATTCAGGTTTGTTTGCAACGTTTTCTATTCTGCAGCTTCACAAGCAGCAAGCCCGCGGCGAGCAGTCACGCCACACGTGGCACCGGCAGGACAGCGACGAAAGCAGCGACAGCATCCCGGACGAAGTGAGAAGCGAACCCAGTGCTCGCTCTCGGAACTTCCCGCGCTCGCACACCTTCCCCGCCATGGCTCCKAGTCCTAGTGCGATTCCCACCTCGGCCTCAGCGTCAGCCACCGGCTCTGCTGCGGTAGACCAGTCGCAGAGCAGCAGTCAGCRGCACCACAGTGGGCTGGCAACAGGTCTCTGTTTTTTATTAGCTGTCATTTTATCTAATAGGATTACTAAACAGGGACATATCGTGCAAAAATTCACTTCTTTAAATACATTTTGTTGTGTACTTCAAGCCTTTAGGAGTGCAGAAATTTTAAATTTAGTTTCTCCTGGTGTTACATAGATATCTATATATTCTGTTTGGGTCATATTTTTCATCCCGTTCAGTTTTCTCTTGTTTCTATTATATTTTCTGAACAATTACATCAAAATATTTGCAACAGAACTGCAAAATAAGGTCTGGACTTACCAACTACAATTTGGTCTTCATTCTCCTCTGACTGGGTAAGACTCTGGCTCCAACATCACAGTTTTCCATTGTGGACTTATTTTAATTAATTTGTAATTTTTTTTGCTACTAGATAGTCATAAACTCCTCTCATACTAGAATGGACCACTCCAGAAGCTGTATGAAGCACCTCGTTTACACTTAAAGAGACAGCTTCAAAATGAGCTCATCTGAGACACACCTCAGAAAAGGGGTGAAAGAGGGGCTTGTGGAGTTACAATAAGGAGGACTTTAGACCAAAGCATTGCAGTTCCACTTTATATAGACCCCAACTGAATGTTTTAAATGTAAAAAAGGATTTAAAAACACAGATATGTCTCCTTAAAGTCTGATAAATATTATCCTTACACTTGTGTTGATTTAACACACAGTGTTAATTTCAACACCAAAAAGTGTCTATATGTGTTCACCCTCGTTGGTGTTAAAATAACGTTTATGAAAGTGTTAAATTATAGCATCCATTTTTTGTTAACACCAGCCAGTGTTTAATATTCAACAATRTTGGGTGTCACATTAACATTACAACAGTGTTGGTGTTAAAATACAGTGTTAAAAGTGACATTATTAACAAAGCAAATTGTGGYGTTAGAAATGTTAACAACAGACCAGGAAGTACCTCTCACTCATGGTGTCGATTAAGGGTCAGTAAAGCTAGTTTTATGCTCGACGCATCGTGGTGGGTGAGAGGGCGCACGCGCTATAGGTAACGCAATATATGACGCTCATGGCTGTCTCCGCCCCTGCGCATTGGCCCTTTGTGGTGTCCTGTCGCGAGGTCGTGCACCTCCAGATTTTTAAACTCTGCAAGGACTGCACGCGCTGGTGGACAAATCAACAAACAAGATGGACGTGTGCAAGAAGATCTTAAAATGTTGGAAGGACCCTCAATTAAAGCTGAAGTTAGCAGGGGAATTGGCATAAAAAACATAGATTTGAACTTAGATCTGTACATTACACTTCTTACGTGTTAATAAAATGCAAGAGGTGGAAAGTCATTACTTTTATTTCGTCTTTCTTGTTTTCATTCCAGCTTGTTATTGTAAAAAAAATAAATACTGTCTATAGGAGCCGTTTGTAGTTTTGGGTGTTCTGGGTATAGTTTGGGTTCTTATTTTGCTTTTATAGTTCAGTTTGGTTTGGTGGCAGTGTTTGTTTATTTGGATTGACACTTTGACCTATATTTTTGCTCTACCACTGGTGGCGGTGTGGAGGGGAAATCTGTATAGGTGGCAAGGTGAGAAGGAAAGGTGAAGGGTGTAGGGAGGTCACACGGTTTTTACCGCTCTCTTAAAATGCTGGTTAWCCTCTCTCATATTCACATTTTACCATAATTTTCCATCTATTTTGCAAGCTGCCATAGACTGCCTCTCTGGACTTTGTAACATTTAATCATCAAAAACAATATGATAAATGGGAGTATCCCCAAACATATCTCCCAGTCTGGACATTATACTGATTGGAGCGCGTCAAAGGTCTGGATTCCCCCGCACCCAGAAGCCACTAAAAGGTTGGATTTGATAGTCGCTACACTGTCCATTTAAATTCTGCTTCCTAGATAGGGTGAATTTGGCAAAGTACTTGTGCTTTTTCTCCAATACGTGTCTACCCAAAAACATTAAAAGGGAATTTTGAAGTCCGTAAAATTTCACTGACAAATTGAGATTAAACACATCCAGATAGGTGGCAGCAGCATCAAATACTTCCAATGCAATGAACGAACACACCATCTCCTTCTGCGTCGTCGTCTCAATAAAAGCAATAGATATATTTGTTGCTCTATTATATTACGTTCCTGTAAAAACAGTTCTTCTCGTGACCGAGCCACCATCTTTTCTATTGTGTGAYGTCAAACATTTCTTCTTCTACACCCGTTTTTCACAACCGAAATGCTGGTTAGATAGTGTACTGGCACCCGTTGGTTATAGAAGAACAGCACTTTGATGCACGTCAACTATAATTTGAGAAGCCAAGTGCGCGCGTTCCAAAGCGCGACTATAACTCAGCCTGAACACAAACTAGAACAACTAACCAACCTGAATAAGACAACTACCCAGAACCACTCATTTTTAAACTCATGAACGACTTCAATAATCATACACATGGACACACATCATTTCTACAAGATTACCCAGCGTTCCTTGCTGAGAAAATATTGGTCTGTCTGAGGTGGAGGACGACAGGGCTTTTCAGAATACTTTTTTAACACTTCATGTTGTCATATCACAACACTGTTAAGTGTTATATAAGACTTAACAGTGGGCGGAGCTTATTTAACACTGTCCAGTGTTGAGACAACTCTGAGGATTAACACCAAAACTGAGACCCTGTTTACACGAGACCGGTCTCTGGAAATGCTAATGTTTACTGGAGCGAATACACAAACAAATCACCTGTTTACATGGAACCACTGCAGTAATGAACCAGGTAGAAATGTTATTTATTTAAATAAAAGATGAAATTAGCTTTGGAAAATATACAAGATAGTTTTAACACCACTATAAAAAGGGGTGCAATTCTTTCTCAGTGGATTTCTCARTGGCTCAGCAAAACATGGGCCTTCTGATGACTTTTATTGAATTTACAACTTGTAGCACTCTGTTGTACAGATCAGCATCAAATGTTGGTACTTTCTAACTATCTTGTCTTGGCCTGTATTTTTCAGACCTTGTCGGGTCAGGAGGAAAAGTGGTGAGGACAGCCCGCGTGCCAATGGGTGGATGGGCAGAGGATGGTAAAGCAGCATCACGACACCATCAGCCGCTCCCAGAGGAGACTTCAGAGGATGAGTTGCCTCCTCACGTACACAAGGTTCAATGCTCTTTATGTGGCAGGAGTAGCAGTGTTACTTTACTAGTGTTTGGAGCAAGTAACGTATTTTGTCTTCTCTCTTTTTTTTTCTCTTCAGGTTACATAATCAAGCCGTGTGAATATGTATCTACAYCCTAAACACATCCACATTTGCATCTTCCACTGGACTGATGTTTCTTTTTCAGAGATATGAAAACGGACGTGTGCTGCGGGGTTTATCACCATCCATTCAAAAGCTCAAAGCGTGACATCTGTGCAAGTTAAGACTGGTCATTTAAAAACAGTTAGCGTATGACTTTCAGAGCATACTGTGGTGTTTCCTAAAACGGATGAACGGATTCTGCCATCAGAAGTGGATCTAAAAGATCAAGTTATTTCTTTTAGCCACTGATAACCTCAGCTAAGAATTTTTATKATGTGAAAAGATTGTAAAGTTAGAATATATGTTTTTGCTGCAGCAAAGAGAAAAAGAAAAACGTCAACAKTATCTGGAAGTATTGTCAGTGAATTGCTAACAGTTTGCATGTTAGCTAAGAAAAATTTAAACTGATTTCTATTTGTTGCTTAGACTTTTACAAATAATGGGAAAGAAAAACTAATTAGATTATTTTCAATGCATAATTTCTTTCAAAGAGTGAATACTTGCCAACATGTCTTCAAAAGATGCCAGTAACAGACTTTCGTTGTGGTAGTTGAATAACTAGCATTAAGGTGTGTTTTCTATAATAGGTTTGCATTTTAACTCTTRGCAAAAACCAAACGAAAAAGATCTCTCTTAAATTTTTATTAGATGACTTTTTTTATTTGATTTGTGTGAAACTTTGTCTTGAATTTGGATTTGCCCAGAGAAATACATGTTTAAATGTTGAATTGATCAGAGCAGCAGCTGTTTCGGTCTATAAATAAACTCTATGTGACAAAACACTCAACTGTAAGACCAGCATTGTGAGACGGGTATGTAAACTGATTTCAATCTGATGTCACCTAATTTTTTTTGCTTGCTTGTTCATTCTTTTAAAACAAATTTCTTATTAATTAAGCAGTGGTTTCAGCATGAAACAAACTSTTTTGACTTATGAAGAGGGGCCCAMGCGCATGCACCGAGTTCAAACCTGATCACCCCATTTTTCCCCCAATCACAGTTTGTCTGTTTACCCTCATCAGTTAGACAGTTCTGCAAATAAAGACTTATGCACTTTAATAACTTGTTTCAAAGCATAAGATATCTCCTAACGTGTTTTTTTATTTTGTAAGTTTTTGTATACATACATTTTGTAATTTATTTCATGTGTCAAAAGGATGTGCCATGATGAATGAAAGCTACGAGTCAAGTATGTCAATATTTTGCACTGTAACAAAAAAAGTAAACAAAACAGTCAAGTTGTGGGATGAATATGGAGAAAGGGAATGAAGTGATTTGGGATGGTAAATAAAGTCATAACTGYTTGTTTTGTTGAATAGATGCTGTATAATACCACTTTGTACAATTGTAAATTCATCTATTAAAGAACCAACAATTACTGTGTGCAGCCTGATGAAGAACTTGATGTTTAATGATGGCTGAGTGCTGTAACAAGGAAAATAAACTGTTTCATTTATTACAGTATTACTGGACATTTTGTTATACTATCTTTTTTTGTGAGTGACGTACCTGCACTTTTCAGAGCCCGGATAGCTCAGTCGGTAGAGCATCAGACTTTTAATCTGAGGGTCCAGGGTTCAAGTCCCTGTTCGGGCGAAAGAAATTTTTTTACATCTCAAAGAAATTCCCGAACATATAAGGACGACTTGTCATCTCAGTTCCCCTTATAGCGCTCGTTTATGTTGTATTTCTGACACAATGGAAATACTTCTGGTAGCCTTTAAGCTAGTTGTATTTTGTTTCCGGAAAAATGTACAGCAACCTGCTGTGTAACTGAAAAGGTTCAGCTCTCCGCAACTCCAAACAARGATAAAAGAAATGCATGCAAGTTTAAAAAAAAAAGCTTAAACCCTGCAACTTCTGTTTCGCTCACGCTGCAGTTTTATTCTTTTCACATGTTTACATTTTCTGCACAGAAACACGTCGGGGGCTCATAAATTGCACTTAAAAGCGTAGTTTAATACTTGTTCCATTTTTTTGTTTTCTTATGCTACTTAGTGTTTAGCCACTTTCTGCTAATTTTATTTTATTAGCTAGCATTCAGCTACTTTTTTCTATCTTTAGCGTTGAAGCGTTCCTGTCCAAAAAACGCAGAGAGTTGACTGCTAGCCGACTTTCATTGGCTACCAGAGCCGTCAATCCAAGAAGAACAACAATCAAATATTCTAGTTTTGGCTCGAGCTCTTTGATTAAGCCTATGGAGARGACTGATGTACAAGATAGGCGGTCCTTGTCCGGTTTTTCACAGAGCTCAAATTTCATTGGCTGAAGATGTGCAATTTATCATTTGATTGGACCGTTAGTTCAGTGAAACTCGATAAGGGCGGAGTTGAACCGCGTTGGCGGCCATATTGAATATTGTCTGTTGACAGTTGTATCTACATAGGCTCAAATATTTTGTTTAAGCTTTGTGTTTGTAGGAAAAATAGCATATCTTGGTTTCCCATTCAGTTTGGAATTATGTCCTAGTCTGCTGACGGATGTATTTACATTAAATCATGGATGAAGATGAACGACAGAGGAAATTAGAAGCTGCAAGATCCAAGGTYTGTTGCTAACATTATGCTAGCATGTAGCTAACTCTATTGTCATAGCATTGCGCATGTGTTACACTTTCTAAGTAACTGCACCGTATTYATTATTAAACAATCAGTTTTTATACTTTATCAGTGAATATTTTGCATKTGCATTAACGTACAATTAACTTCAGGTTTAATATATAAAGCCAAAAACGTAATAAGTATCTTATATTATGCCATAGCAGTGACACAGTAAATGATATCTTGCATTTTTATGACTATGTTGCAGCATTTTATTAGGTCGCTTTTTATTGACTGAATTTAAAGCAAATTTTGAGCCATGTCATGTAAAATGTAGGTGCTGCCGTTGTTGAATGCAGTACCTTTTTAATGTACCGTGGTGAAGTTTTTAATGCTGCTTTTGTCTCATTAACATTAATTTCAGCTAAATAAATGCTTAATATACTTAGTGAGTAACCTAAGATCTTAGGAACCAGGCACCGTATCAAAAACCTAAAACCATAAAATGACTGACTTTTTTAAAAATCACAATCGCTTTCACAAACATACAGACAGCAACAGAAAGTGTTATTTTGCATGCTCGTTATTAGTTTCTCAAAACGTTGTATTACAGTGTTTCTACCAAGGACAAAAGGACAAAATTTGCTTTTATTTTATTGAAGGCTTTTTTTGTTAGTAATYGGTCAATGATCAAGAATGACCAGCAGAAAGATGACAGATCATCTGATTAGAGCAGCTGATTGAATCCAGCTCATTGTGCAACTCAATTACATAATTAAACGATCAGATAGTACATTCTGAACAATAAAAATAACAAAAACATTAACATCTMTTATGACAGAATTTGTCCAGCATTCCTCGAAATCAGGCGGTGAGTATTAAAGTGGTACATTGCAGAGGGTTTTTGATTGTATTGGGGATTTTGATTGCTATTGCTTTTACTCATCCCTTTTCATGTTTTCTTCTCTTTTGTCTTCTTGGGTGAAGGCCTAATCACAATAAATCTTTCAAGTTATCATATAAATTATGTAAACATGGTGACTTTAATTGTGTTTACATCAATGTTTGTTTATGTAAAAAAAAAAAGATCAGCGTTTGATTTGAGATGCATTTTGTTGGATATTCTGAATTTGCTGCCTCTGTTCTTTTGTTTGCTCTGAATTTCTAAAGTGTTCTTGCTTTTGAGATTCTGGCTCATTTTAAAACAAGCAGTCTATTTTTAATTATTTAGACTATCTTTGTCAAGCCGKGTACACACCAAACGTGTTTGGAGCAGCCAAAGCAGCCAGTTTACATGCAAAGTCTATCAGTCTGAAAGGAAATATGCCTTGCTGTAGTGGTTGAACAGGAACTGGAAAACTGCAGTGCTGGTTTCAGGCCATCAGATGGTGCAGTGGATTCATACAGTTGAATGAGGTTTGTTGTGTCAAGTATCACATAAAATGTTGCCATGGTMATGCGCTGCTGACAGTTACCTTTACTCTTGGCTGCACAAAAAGATGATTTCTCGGTGTTGCAGCACTGCAAGCATGGCACGTCTGCAAAAAGTACAGTTAAACGCAGACGTGTATTTGTGACAGACATCTCTTTAAGTTGGGAGTTTTTGGTGTTAATGTAGGTGAAAACATTTTTGCTGTACAGTTCCATCTGATTTAAGATAGCTTGCTGCTTAGTCAGAATCCCAGTGGTGCAGAAGTGGCYTTGAGCTAAACACAGCTCATCTGGCTGATGTCTTTCTGAGATGTAATGTTTTCTGACARACAGAGGCAATAGTGTGGTGAAGGCAGGAGAATGTGTGGGATTTCATCTTAATAACTGAGCCTAAACAAGGCTGCTTGGTAATTTTTTATTTATTTWTTTATCAACTTTGTTTCAAAACTGGAGTGCTTCAAAGCTGGAGTGGACAGGCAGCTGACAGCATGGACCATTGACTACCTCACCAACAGACCACAGTATGTGGCTCCRTCACTGTGTGTCTGATGTGGTAGTCTGCAGCATGGGGGCACCACAGGGCGCGGTCCTATCACCCTTTCTGTTCAGTCTGTACTCGTCAGACTAGGGTTGGGCATAATCGTATCGTGTGCAATTAATCGTCAGAAAAACATTAATYGATTAGTTTTTGTCACTTGACGATTAATGCGATTAATGCCACCAGGCAGACTGACTGGAGATTACTCCGGTCAGTAAGCTCGCTGCTCCTCTCTGCTTCAAATATGACGAACATTAAAATTAAAGTTCTRTAATTTATTTATCTATCAACACAATTTAAAATATGCATAGCCTGAAATTCTGTAATTTTCACACAATTTGGAACAATTTTTTACAATGAGCAAATCTTTCCCACTAAATTGGTCATGTGACTACAAAATAAGGGTGTCCAGGGACTCCAGGGGATTAATCGTCAAATTTATTGTTATCGGCTAAATACCACAATTAATCATGATTAATTTTTTTGCCAATATTGCCCAACCCTACGTCAGACTTCAGGTACAACTCGGACCACTGCCACCTTCAGAAGTTCTCAGATGATACGGCCATCATTGGATGCATATCAGACAGGAATGATGAAGAACACAGTGGGTTCATCTGTGACTTTGTTGGCTGGTGTGAGACCAACGCTCTCCAAATCATGCCAGCAAGACAAAGGATATGGTCATAGACCTCAGGAGGAAGCCACCCCCCACAGTACTGGTGAACATTCAGGGAAAAGACAGAGACAGTGGACACTTACAAGTACCTGGGTGTTCACCTCAACAACAAACTGGACTGGACTACAAACACAGACGTCCTGTATAAGAAGGGCCAGAGTCGACTCCACCTGCTGAGGTCCTTTGGTGTCTGCAGGACTCTGTTAAAAACATTCTACGACACGGTGGTAGCATCTGCCCTTTTCTATGGAGTGGTCTGCTGGGGGGCTGGATGTACCGAAAGGAACMGGATCGACAAACTGGTACGGACATCTAGCTCTGTGCTGGGATGTCCTCTGGAGCCTGTGGTAGTGGTGGGTGAGAGGAGGATGTTGGCAAAGCTCACAGCCATCATGGACAACCCCCACCACCCTCTGCAGGAAACCGTGGGGGGGCTGAGCAGCTCCTTCAGTCAGAGACTTAACATCCTCGCTGCAGGATGGAGCGCTTCCGTAGGTCATTCATTCCAACTGCAGTTAGACTGTATAACACACGAGTCACGAGTATAGTGGGGTTTTTTTGTTTGTTTTTCTTTTACTTATCTTTATTCTATCTCACCCTGTCCTGTTTTGAGCTGCTGTAATGTGCAAATTTACCCACTGTGGGATCATTAAAGTTTTATCTTATCTTATCTTATCTTATCTTATCTTATCTTATCTTATCTTGTCTTGTCTTGTCTTGTCTTGTCTTGTCTTGTCTTATCTAAAACAAAGTTAGGTACAGAGCGATCAGAAGACGCATGCACACAATGAATTCATGCATCATGTACGTGACTCATTGTTTAAAGCAACAAGTAGGTCTCCTGGAAAAATGTAATCTCAAATTGATGTGAGCATGCACACACTGCTGCTGATGCCACACAGAGAGCTCTGTCTCCTCCTCCCCGTGTGCATGCATGTTCCAGTCTCCACCCTCTCTCCGTGGTCTAGACATATGCCATCATCTGAACAGAGTTTGCGGATCCCTCTGCGCGCTTGCTTCAGCTGTGACTTTCAGGATGAGCGGTTCGGCAGACTGTGGTGCTTGCCGCACACTAYGAGTTCAGCGTCTGGACCAACTGAGTTGATGTGGAACAACTGACAAATTTGACTCACCGGCAAGAAAAGAAGTCAATCATTGACTGTCAGATGTTGATGGAGAACTGTCAGGACCTCAGTCACAATGACAAGTGCCGTAATCTGCTTAAGAGGAGAGGGGCCAGAAGAGGGAARCACTGATAAAAAGAGGAGGGGTGTTTTCCAAACAGAAGCTGCCTGAGGCAAATTTGTACTAAAATGGTCCCTCTGGAGTTGACACTTAACAACCCGGCTTGATTTGGGAARGATGTTTCCTTTTTTTTCACTTTGGAGAAACACTTCAACATCCCGAGGGCTCGCAAAGAAGAAATGGAGTTTTTAAAAAGTTCCTGCGCTACAGTTTTCCATCTCTGAGTTTGTGTTTTTCACAATATRAAAAGTGCAGAATAACAGGATTATTTTTCTTGCTGGTTTCTRCTCTGCTGAATGAGTCATTAAAATCTGCACTTCCGATGGGTGTGCCACAGCTTTATGGAGTTCTGTGGATTTTTAKCATCTTTATCTAATTTTGAGTTTGGTGATCTTTATCAGGTTATRCTGTTTGTTTTTGGTGCGAGTTTGGGTTTTCTTCTTGCTTCACTGGCTTTTTTTAATCTTCTTAACATATCAAACTGATTTAAATCATTGGATATAAATGATTAACATCTTCTTGAGCTACATTTTGCAAAATAATATTGCTGCTGAAAGTAACTTTTTGAATAATAATAAATCTGGACTGTATTGCCTTTTTTTTAAAAGCTCTGACTCTTGAGCTTCACCATGCTAGTAGTTTGGTGCTCGGTGGTCCTGACCTATGTGTCCATCTACCTCTCGCTCTCCTTCCTGCGTAGCTTGCTAGCTTCAGACAGAAGCGGGCGAAAAGCGACAGTGCGGGGGCGGCGAAAAAGACGCAGAAGAGGAAGGGCCAGGCTGTCAAAAAGAATGACGGCTCGACGCAAGATCCTAACGTAGAACCAGCTCCTCCTCCGGCCAACGTCACAGAGCTAGACAACAAGACCAACCATGAGGTATACCACTCCATTAATAAATTATCAGGCTTTTTTACAGATATGTAACTATTTGTTTGTCTAAAACAGCTATTTAGGTTGTGAACATATTTCTTTACCTCACAGTTTTATTCATAGGATCAAAGAACGTGACCTGCTGTTTTTGTCCACTTTCCTTCCCTCTGTGTTTTCTAACATGTTGTTCATGGCCTCTGTGTGATAAACACACATTAGAGAACTGGGTCACTAACCATTACATCGCCTTGAGGGCCTGTTGTCATGACTACTTGGTCAGGATTAACTGAAGCCCCTGTTACTGCTTTTATTCTTTTGTATTTATTTGATTGTATTCACCTGCTGCACTGGGTGTTTTGCTGATGTGTGTTAAAATCAGAGCTTAGAGTTTTTCCTTGTTACTTGGTTTTAGGCGACCCCAAAGTCAGAACATTTAGAGGTTCAGCAGAATGAAAACTGGGAGGATCAGCCCTCCTCCCTGGAACAAAACCCATCTCCTCTGGAGGACTTCAGAGACGAGGCATTAGCTGCGCTGACCGGCAAAGAGCAGCTGAAGGTATACATCAGGGGTGCTCAAACATTTTCCTCGAGAGGGCCAAAATGAAAATCKATCCAGGGATGCGGGCCAAATGCATACTATAATACGAATACTTTTTAAAGTAAAGTCCTTTATTTTTAACAATTAAGCTATGCAATGGCCCTCTTTTGTTTTAGTCTGTGCACTTGGAGAAAGTCTGCCATACGCTTAAGTAGCAAAGGCTCATGGGACATTTCATAAATTGATAAAATATGAGTTTTTGTGGCCTTATAAAGTGTGCAAATCTACATGTGGGGTTAAATCTGATCTAAATATTTCTTGTTGTCATTTCATGTTTCATGTTTAATCCTAATAAATCAAAGATATGTCAGCACCATGRCTGAAAACTACCTTCACTACAGCCCTTTTGTTGTAATTTGACCAATGGAAATACTGCTTTTCTACATAGGATAACAGGTTACAACCTTGTAACTTWGGCAACTGTTGGTGGCCAATGGCTTGGCAGGCCAAATTTGGCCCGCGGGCCCCACTTTGGACTCCTCTGGTATACGTGATCAAATATTGGGATATTAGTTGTTGTATTTTTTTATAAAATCATTTGAATCAGTAAGGGATTGCACTGATAGAGCATAACTCAGAAAAATTGCCTGAGGTGATTTTAGAATACGTCATGAAATTTTCACTACAATTCAAACAGACTTTGGTCTGACTTTGTGGCATGACTTATAGAAATTACTTGAATGTAATGAGCTCAGTATTCTATTCTTTATTCTAATGAGCTGCAAAAAAATTATGTACATTTTTTATCATAAACTGATGTACGCTCTGTTGACAGACACTGGAAGTCTTATTAAAATATTAGAGTTTCAAAAACAAATGAACAAAAACCRAAAACAACATGCATTTCTTTTACATCAAGAATTTACTTTTTGTCTGCAGGGCTGTCTGGATTTTTGCTGTCTGAAAATTCAGCATATTTTATTCATATTATTCAAAGTCTGTTTGTAGAGGAATCCTATTACAGGGTGTTTTGGTTTAGGGAAACAAAATATATTAAAATGTCTCAAATATTAGTGTACAATGTGGGATCTTMAGAAAACTGAAGGGTCACATGAACTGTTTTAAAAATGTGGAGTATTTATTATTTGTGTTAACCAGGAAGCTGGAATCTATTATTGATGTGTTTTTTTTCTAAAGTCTATTTAGGGTTTAGCGAATTTTCTGACTGTCCTTAAATGAGAAAGTTTGATCATTTTTTTATAGTTGTACTTTATTGGCCTCTTTGCATTTTCAGAAATTCTTTCACACATTTATGAAATGTAACATGAGCAAAACGCTTGATTTGTGGGACTTGACATGGAAATGTTCAAAAGCAGCTGCAACAGAATAAAGCATACAGAGATTTGCAAAAACATCTACTTGAACAAAAAGATGTGTTTGTCTTGTTTACTGAAGTTGATTCATCTGTGTTTTTGCAGCTGTTGCAGGAGGCTGTAGAGAAACGGAATGAAATAATCTCCAAACTCAGCTACAACCTTCAGGAAGCCCTGTCAAGTAGAGACCAGRTGCAACTAGAGGCTCAGTCTCTTGCTGGACAGATTCAGGCTCTACAGAAGCAGATCCAACAGGTGAGTGCCTCTTAAAGCTTGTTTTACTCTTTAATGCATAATAAATACCTATACATGTAATTTTTTTTCTTTCATGCAGACCAGTGTAGAGTTCAAACGTATTAAAGGTCAGTCCGGGGCTGAAGCTGTTGATGTCGTGGAGCATCACCTTTCCTCCCAGGCCGCAAACATCAATCACAAGGAGGCGACATCAAAAGGGAGTCCTGAATGTTTCARCACCGACAGTGACACAGAAACCGACACTGTTCTGCACAAGCTGATGACAGAGTTAGAGGAAGAGAGGAGGAACAGCCAWCACATGAGGGTCCAACTAGCAAAGGAGATGGAGCGAAACCAACATGTGCTTTTGTTGCTCGAGGAGGAGAAGCACGAGAGGGAAGAGGAGAGAAAAGCAAAAGATGCACAACTGCAAAACCTTCAAACCCATTTAAGCCAAGTACAAACTCAGTGCCTTGAGATACAGCAGTGCAAAGARGAGAAGGAGAAGTTAAACCAGGAGGTGCTGGAGCTGAGGAAACAGCTTCAGGAGGGAGGAGACGCTGAGAGGAGACGCAGCGAGGACGTTGCCAGCTCTGCTCTTCGTCTTCAGGCTTTTGAGGAAGAAAAGCTGAGACGGGAGGAGGAGATGAGGAGACTGAAAGAGGAGGTTGAACATGTCAGGCAGCTGTTGGATGAGAGTGAAAAAGAGCTGAAGAGGAGAGAGGAGGAGGTGGAAGGACTTAAAGTTTCAAAGAACCGTCAGAACCAAGCGAAAGCTGGTTTYAGTTCTGAGAGGATTAGTGAAGACGAWGCCGTGTGTGAAAGTATGGATTCATCACTACCTGGTGATGTTCTAATGGAGCGTTACTTGTCTTCAGCTCCTGTTGTGTGTTCACAGTCTTCAGTGATGAATGAAAGCTTTGAACAGTGCAGTCAGCTGAACATATCTGCAGACTCTAGGTGAGAGAGAGGATTTGTTGTTTTTCATTTTCGTGTTTATATTGCTGTCAACAATATAAATCCCGCTGCTCTTTTTGCTTTTCTTCACAGTTTTGAGCTCAACAGTGACGTGTTCAGAGATCAGCCTCTGCTGTCGGTCTCAATGCGTATCTGTGATGAAGATGAGAACAGCCCCAGCATCACCAGCTCACAGTATTGTGTCCSAGAAGCTGGTGATTCCTGTCCTTCTTTTGCTCTCAACYCTCACAGCTCCACCTGTGGTGAGCTGGGGYTGAGMCRGCAGTTTGGAGACACRGGRTTGGAAAAAGATCTACTGAAACAGCAGTGTGAGGAGCTCCACGAGGAGCTGGCTCTGAAGGAGCGGGAGCTGAACGTGTTACAGGAGGAAGTTATGAAGAGTTCAGAGGAGCTGGAGGAAGCAAGGAGCAGGTAATTGAGGTCATGATGACCATGTTTTGTCCTCATCTTTACTTTATAGTTCTAGTGTAATGGGTTAGTTTGCATTTTTACCTAATGTTTGAGGGGAAAATGTTTCTTTAATTTTCTACAACATTTAAATAAACGCAAAGCAGCTTTTTAGTCAAAGTGTCATTGTGCTGTTAGTTCTGGAGACCAGCTGGTGATTAAAAATATTGAGGAGTAAGAAAATGTGTATTTGATAGATTATTTCTCTGTTGTAACAAAGCTTCTTGGCAAAAAAATCTTATACTGTTGGACAGCCTGTTAAATTCCCTTTTTAAATAGTGTCACATTTGTAAGGAAYATGCATTTGTGGGATGAGCAGTACAGCTGAGTATGTGGGTTGCACACATGTAAAAGTTACCAAATCTTCTCAGCCAAACAGCTTATTTTGATGTTGCTACACTTGTTTTGGACTTCTGGTGCCCCCAGGTGCTGCCAGTCGGGTACCTGACAAACATAAAATTTATTGTCAAGAAGCGTTGTTACAACGAATAGATAATCTACCAAACACCACTTGGTTAGGCTAAGTTTAGATGAGTTGTTTCRTTGCAGACTCGCTGAGTCTGAGTGTTTGCAACCACATGGCCACTCAATACGCAGCCTTGTGGCCAAATTTTGAAAAATCTATCGATCGCAAAACTGTCTAGTCTCTGCACATTATTGTGCCTGTGACATGCGTATCCTTCAAATACGAAAAGTCTAAGAAAATATTTTTTATTTTTAAGAAACTTGGCATAATACACATGATTTTACCCATTTTGGATTTGTTTTTACTTGGCTCAGCCAAAGTGAAACAGGAAGTAACATCAAAGGGGAACTATTTAAAAAGAAAACTCTCTGGTATTTGTTCATTGAAGGAATATTATTTGAACTCTGACTTTTCTTCATTTCTTTCTGGTAGTGATTAAAGATAATCTGAAGAAACATCAGCTTCTTCTCCACAGTCTGTGATGTCAGTTATTGTAGCTGCGCTCTGTTTACATTCTGACATTCCTATTTGTCATCACTTCCTGTTACTTCACATGTATTCACTTCACAAATATCTCAACAACTGTTCATCTCAGTGGCGTGAAATTTATTTTGCAATATGTTATTAATTATTTCTTTCCAAAATTGCTTTCATATTTTTACAAAAAATGAATGTCAGGCACTTTAACGTCCACATTCTACCATATCRTACTCGCCTTGGCCCGCTTTGTACCCACTTTAGCACCCTCTCCACATTGATGATTTAATMTCTTTAAGTTCACTTTTCACACACAGATAAGGAGATTTGGACCAGTTTTTTAAGAGCTATTTGTCAATGGTGTGGATTTTAGACCTAGACATTTAGATGTTTTCTGTGAAGGTGTCAAAATACAGCTCAAGCACTATAAATTTCTCTAAACTAAATTGAGAAGGATTTGAGATGCCTGCAGCAACTTTATTTTGTGAGAAAATGTAGCCTCATAAATAGGGCTGTGTATTGGCAAGAATTTGGCGATACGATACATATCATGACAGAGGGGTCATGATACAATATATCCCGATATATTGCGATACTATAAGCAAGACAATGTATCGCGATATATTGCGATTTTTTTGTCCAAAAATTCTATTAAATAAAAACCTCTTACTGGGGAAAAAAAATGAAAAACCAAAATTCATTGTCTCAAAAAATTCTAATATTACAGAGACATACTTTTGATACATTTAGCTGTGTTCTGCTTTGTATGTGTTTTATTTTATTTGTGTCATATTTCTTATTTCATCCATGTTTTCAATTATTAGACTAAAATTGGCAATAAATAGCTTGAAAATATATATTTTTCAAGTTTTTAATATTAATTTACAATATGGTTACCCAACACTAAACAATAGCGTCTACCTCAAGAGGTAGAGGAGCCAAATGGCTGGCTCGCTGCTGCCCACCTAGTGGTCAGAGGCTGAACTACAACATAAAAATGAACAGCTGGCAGGAAAGTTGACATTTTAAACCTTAATAAAAAAATCGATACAGGACTTTAGAATATTGATACAGTATCGGGAAATGAAATATCGAGATATTTCAGTGTATCGATATTTTCTTACACCCCTACTCATAAATGAACTTTTGGAGGTCTGGCAAGGAAATTGAGAACTCCTACAAACGTTTCTTGACATTTTGGAGACACTGTAATGATTGTCGTTTGCAGACTAGTCTTAACAGTCACAACCCAGTGAGATGCTACCTTTAGCACTGCAAACATTAATATTTATCTTTTTCCGGTCTGTTCAATAAGCTCGAGTAAAGAGGGACAACCGTAGTTAATGAGTCTGCAGCTAGTCRTAAAAAATAAACTTGCATCCAGTTTCACAGTAGTTACATTGTGAAGTGTTGTGCGAGTGTTTGCAGAATTGTATCCACAGCATCTTTTCTGAAGCAGGTAAACCTTTTTAATTGATCCCGCTCTGTTTAGGTGGGCTCAAGTAACAGAGGAGCTCARGCAAGCTCTCTCCGAACTTGAAGAAGAGAAGGAGAAAATAAGATATATGGAAGAAAAGATGAACTTCAAAGCTCRCGAGCAAGAAAATCTTATCAACAAACTTGGTGCCTTCATTGAAGAAAAAGAAAACACCGTAATATCGATGGGACAAGAAGCAGAGASCGCAACGGAAACCTCACTGTTAGCTCCTGCCACCTTTCCACTGGAGGAGAAAGATTCACCGGCAGAGGAGAAAAACTTTGTTCTCTCATCTAATCAGAACCAGCAGGAGCTGCTGCAGCTTTCGTCTCTGCAGGAGGTGGAGCTGAATGATTACTTTGCCAAAGAGACCACACAACCMAGAAGTGACATCCAAATGCAAATATTACAGGTATACAACTGCATCAAATGTTTGTGAGAATTTCTTAACAATAATTTTAAAATGCTTGGAAATTTAACTTAATGTTTATACAGTGGTTTGCAAAAGTATTCATACCCCTTGAACTTTTCCATATKTTGTCACATTACAACCACAAACATAAATATATTTCACTGGAATTTAATGTGAAAGACCAACACAAAGTGGTATACAAC
>NW_013952463.1:1208214-1219033 GCF_001266775.1 Austrofundulus limnaeus
AAACTAAAAGTTTAAAAATATACTACATGGACAGGGTCATTTTATTTACACGCAAAGCATTATCCACGTCATCATTTACCCAGAATGCTTTGTGTGTAAACAAAATGGCTCCATCTGTGTAAACATCTATTTTAAAAGTTTACAAAACTAAACAGCCTACAGTATTTTTACAGTCTTTATTTTACAGTTAAAATAAATGTTTATCAAATAAAGTCTAATGTCACAACTAATCATGGATCCCTTTTAAGTTCATAACATAAAATGTGTCTTAATAGTTGGCTGAAGAGAGGGAGAAATGGGAGGAGGAGAAGCAGGAGAAAGAGAAACTCTTTGGTGTCACTCATCTGTTGGAGGAACAGCTGAAGGAGAAGGAAGAGGAGGTGAAGGCTCTCCTTGAAAAGCAGGTCCTGGCTGTGAAGGAGGCGACAGAAAAGCTGAAGGCTTCTCACCGGCAGGAGATAAAGGATCTGATGGAAAAACATAAGCAGGAGGTGGGATTTACAAACCGTATACACTTTTATTGACACACTGAATGTAAAAATACTTTTAAAATTAAAAGTCCTTGCTGTATTTGTGTTTTGATGCTCTTTCTGTATAAATATGTAGGTTTCTGAGTTAAATGCCAACATAGAGGCAGAGCTACAGAAGCAGCGAGCCAGTATGGAAGAAGAACAGACGCGACAGATTAGCCTAATCAAACAGGTATCAGGAAGTTACTGTAGTATTTCTTAAGAGGAGATGTCTGTTTTTTTACTAATATTTCCTTTAACATTTTTCCTGTTTTGTCCTCAGGTCACTGAACGCGAGCATGAGAGGATGATATCAGATCTGACTGCCAAACACAACGAGGAGCTGGATCAGCTGAGAACAGAGGTGTCCCTGGAGCTGAGGGAGAGCATGGAGGCAGCCCACCAGGCTGAGCTGCAGCAGGCACAAGTATGTCTTTAWAAACTGTAGCAACCCGTTCTGACTTCTTTGTTCAGGAGATGATGAAAAATATAAACTTTTTATTCATCTGTAAAATAAAAACGTAATGTACAGCCTTTTTTTCATTGTACAGTTTGTAACACAGCAAATCCGTTTTAGGCCCAAAAGACTTTGGAGCTCGAAGCCTTGCRTCTGAGTCTGACCACAATCCACACGTCTCAGCTGGAGGTTTCTCAGGTAAACGTTCAGCAGGACCAAGAGTCCGCTYTCAGCAGGGTCCAGGACTCCATGAAGGAGACATTTGCCCAGGAGCGATCACTCCTGGAGGYCCGCCATCAGTCCGATGTGAACCAAATCAAGCAGCAGAGTCAGGAGCAGCAGGATCGACTGCTGGAGCTGCACAAACAAGAGCTGGGTGAGTGCTCCRCTCCTCGTGTTGTGAAGTGTATTTATGGTGGYTTTTTTTAGTGCACTCAACTTGTGGAGCACTCTGTAAAAGCAGAACGCTGCGGCAGAGGTAACTTTCCAACACTCGATGGATGCTTTTGTGTCTGTTCAGATGAGTTCAAGCAGCAGTGGGAGACTCGTGTGGCTCAGGAGAGAGCTTTAATGGAGGAAAAGCAGAATAAAGAGATACAGGTCCAGTTTTTCCCCTTACACGCCTTTATATTTTCACGTTTCCACACACATTAAAAAAAACTAATTGATCGTGTTATGTGCTCAGGCTCTAAGAGTTCAGTGGGAGACTGAGGCAGAGCAAGATGTCCAAAGATCTCTATCGGAGATCAGAAATCGCCTCAACGCCACCCAGACAGAGCTGAGGAGCAAACAGACCTCCCTCACAGAGATGAACAAAGCTTTAACAGATGCCAAGGCAGCTCTTTGTCAAACGCAGGCAGAACTGCAGGAGACAAAAACTAGACTGGAGGACCTCCAAACTACCAGTAAAGATGAAGTCCAGAAGCTAGAAGAGGAAGTAAAACRAGCCTGGACTGACAGAGATGCAGCTGCCTGTGAGTCGCATCGCACACGTTTCTCCTCCGTGTCTCATTGTGGATGAAATGTTTAAGAATAATCTGTCTTCTGAATTTAAAATAATAAACCCTTAAATCTACTGCATTAGTGGACAAAAATGAACACGTGGTTTGAAAATGTTAGAAATCTGGAAGACTTGCTGCCTTTATCCTTCTTACTGATCTTTTGTGTGTTTTAATTTTATAACTTTGCTGATCAGATTCTTTGGAGGAGCTGGTTTGTAGTCACAAAACGGTGCTGCAAGAGCTGGAGCAGCAAGTACTCCACCTTCAGGACAAAGAGCAGCAACTGCAGCAAGAGGCCAGTTGAACATTTTAAGATGCATCTAATTGTTTTGTCTCAAATTACATCGTTCCTGAGCCTTAAARCAGCTTTCAGTTCAGTTTTAAAAGCTTTTCCGTGCAAACGTTTTGAACTCAGCTCATGAAACATACTAATACATCATGTTGTAAATTTCTAAATGATGTTTCCACTCTTTCTATCAGGTTCTGTGCCTAAAGGAGGAGAAAAATATGCTCAAAGAAAGCAAAGAACAGGAAGTAGGTCAACTGTGGACTCARCTGGAAAGCATGAGGACGAGTCGTCAAGAGTTGGGAGGTGAGATTAGTGCATTAGCCTGGCAGCTGCTTGACTGCAGTTTTTTTTCTTGTTCATTTAAATATTCAGCAGTTTAAGAATAATACTGTGTCTAATAGAAACACATACATCCCACACTTCTTTAGCTGTTACTCTTATGAAATGTGACACTAAAAAAAACACAGTTGTTAGACAAAATGTTCATACTCCCAGTTGTGTTTTTACCCTTCTCTCCGTTTTTTGTTGTCTTCCAGAGCTCAAGGAGCAGTTGTTAGCTCGCTCATCTCAAGTTGATGACATTGAGCGCCTAAAGACGGAGTTTAATGAACAAAAGCGTGAAATCAAAGAGCAGAATGAGGCTGAGCTGGAAAACTTGAGGAGGTATAAATAGACACACAGGCTCTGACACGAGCATTGTAACATCGATTTATTTGATTTATTATTTACACGATAAGCCCATTTCTGAATTGTGGTTGACATAATTAAAATGATTTGCTGTCCTCTGGTCATTGTGTGTGCTCAGCGTTCCACAGAGTATACATATTTCTGTTATCTTCCCCAGTTATTTTGAGAAGCGGTTGCATGCATCAGAGGAGAGCTACAAAGAGGAAATTGCTCTGCTCCAGCTGAGGCTGGTGGAAAGTGCCTTGGAGGATTCTGTGCTCCAAACAGCAGACGACAAGTGTGTTCATTAGTCTTTATGTGACATTTTTATCTGGTACAATCTTGAAATGTTATCGAGTAACCATGCCTTTTCTCTGTTTCAGCATTTTGTCTCAAGTTAACGCCGAGGAGGACAAAGATGCTTCCTCTGATAGTGTCAGGCTGGAGAAACACAAGGTAAGATKTTAACACATGCTCTTGTTTGTGTGAATATGTTTTATTCATTTCTTTTATTCATTGTTCATCGTTAAGTATTATTTTTTATCTTTTATGTATTTTTTATCTTTTTGTATTTCTTATCCAGGAATTGCTTGATGCGTTGAGGCTTGAGTTGGAAGAGAATCRTACGATGGAGCTTTCCAATCTGCAATCTACTTTAAGTTGTTCTTTTAAGGAAGATCTGGAGCAGGTATGAYGCAGTCTTGTTYATACTCTGCACAAAAAGTAAGGAAGTGTGTGTTTGGTGGATTATTTCTTTGTATCATGGCTTCTTGACAAGAAATCTTGAACRTGGCACCTGAATGGCAGCAACTGTGGGTACCAGAACCTCAAAACTAGAGTCAATAGCAACAGTAAAATAAGCTGTTTGGCAATAGAGACGTAAATCACCAGCTTTTCTTTTACTGTTTTGAGCTGCTGTAATGTGCAAATTTCCCCACTGTGGGATCAATAAAGTCTTATCTTATCTTATCTTATCTTATCACAACACAATATTATGTTGGTTTGTTTGGATATGATAGTAAATGGACTGTACTTGTATAGCGCCTTTCTATCCAACCAGGAAACTCAAAGCGCTTCATACTACAATCTGTGTCATTTAAACAGCACTCTTATTATCTCTTTACAAAGCTAACATGTACAAAACAATTTATCTATAAAGAAAACTTTATTTCTATTGCAGCTTTCACAGACACAAACATCACAAAGTGCTTAACAGAGAGCAAATTGTTAAAAACAATAGAAACGGAGAACAAACCTTAACCAAAAGCCTGTGTGAATAAAAATGTCTTTAGATGTTTTTAAAAAGAGTTAGGGACAGTGGGAGATCGTTCCAGAGCCTCGGGGTCTCCACAGGTTTTGAAATGGGTTTGAGGTACCACCAGCAGAATTAGATTTGAAGATCTCAGAGTCCTGGGGGGAGAGAGAGAGAGAGAGAGAGAGAGACTTCTGAAGGTCCACTATGTGTCCATGTGCTTGACCATGAAGTGCCCTGAAGGTTAAAACTAGAATTTTAAAATACCTCCTCAAATGCACAGGGAGCTGGTGCAGGGAGGCCTGTGTAACTGTGAGCTTTTCTGGTGGTCTAAGTTAGTAATCTAATTGAAACATTAATCATTTAAAGAATATATTGATGTATTGTTACACCCCTAGATTTGGCAAATTTTTCATATGCTCAACTCACACACTCAGCTCTACTGCTCATCTCACAAATACATATTCCTTACAAATGTGGCACCATTTAAAAGTGATTTTTTTTAATATTCATTTCATTTAAACAACAAAAACAAACATTAAAAATAAACAAAAAAAAGAACAATATCATTAAATTTACAGGCTTTCCAACAGTATAGGATTTATTGCCAAGACGCATTGTTACAACAAAGAAATAATCTACCAAACACACATTTCCTTACTTTTTGTGCATTACTTTTTTTTGTTAGCTCATAGAACATTTAGTTCCGTTTACAAACTCTGTTTCATGTCTTGCTCATCAGGAGCGCTCAAACCTCACAGACCATTACTATAAAGAACTGCAGGACATGAAGACTCGCCATGCCCTGGAGCTAGAGCAACTCRGAGCAAAACTTTCTGACAGTCATCTTAAAGGTGCATTTCTAAACTAAACACTCTAGTTCTTTTTTTTTTAAACAAAAAATAACATGGATCTGTTTTTGTAGAGCTTACAAGAGTTCATCTGGACGCAGCAGGGCAGGTTGAGGTGAGAAAACTAACAGGATAATATTCTTGGAATTCAGAAGCCCTGTCCTTTACTAATTAGTTTCTTTTCCTTAATTAGGCTGAGTTAGAACAGAGGACATGGTGTCTCACTGAGGAGCTGCAGACGAGGGTCACACTCATCCACTTCCTGGAGAACAGATTGACTTCCTTGAGTAAACAGCGAGATGCTGAAGCACTGTCAAATGCTAAAAATGTATGTGTATATCTGCACAACAGATGGGTCTCCTTCAGATAAAGATTTAAATGTCATTCAKTCTCAGACATATTTATTCGTACCGTCTTGTTTGAGCTAATCCATTTGTGTTCAACTTCATTCGGGCAGCTTGAGGAAAAACTGAAAGAAGAAAGGGAGAGAATGCAGGAGAAAATGAAGAAGCTGAAAGAAGAGCTTCAACAGGAACGTGAAAATGAGATCTCCACACTAAAATCCATGTTTGAAAAAGAGAGTGCGAGCCTTCAAAAAGCTTTTGACGAAGAGAAAGCGTTGAAGTCTGAACAGTTTGATTTGGACAACCCTGAAAGTAAGATCCTTTTTTTAACAAGACCCATCCTGCTTAGATAATTCCTAAAACATCTCCTAAAAGTTTGTGTTGTTCAGGCCCACAGGTCCTGCTGATAAAACAGAGACTGGAGCTTCAGCATGAAAATGAGCTACAAAAGACAAAGAACTGCATGTCTGCTGAAATGAAAGAGCTRACTGTTTTGCTTCAGGAGCAGAGTGAAGAGAAGCTACGCCTAGCTCAACAAAGGTGAGTTCCACCAGGAATTTCTTTATAAAAACAAAAAAGTGTTCAGTAAGAGAGACACAGAGTTCACCTCAGTTCCCTTTACTAAATTTATGAGATTGTATTTTTTGTACATTTAGGTTCCAAGAAGAGAAAGCTGCATTAGAGCAGCGTTTGTTTCAGAACTACGAAACGTCTGTAGAAGAACTAAAAACCAAACACAAAGCTGAACTAGAACACGAAAGGACAGCTCTGCTAAACAAGCACTCCAAAGAAATGGATGAACTCGAAGCCAAACACAAAGCCCAGCTGGAGTCGCTCGGTGCCAGTCACAGGGATCAGCTCGCRGCCGTGGCAGTTGAGCTGGAAAGTAAGCACAACGCTGAGCTCGTTGCCTTAGAAGCATCCCTCAAATCCAAACAAAAGGAGGACCTTGAAAGTTTGGAGGCTGCTTACCAGGAGACCARTCAGGCAAAGTTAGAGGCTTTAGAAGCAGAATTAGCTCACAAACACCAGGAAGACCGGGATGAGCTGGAGAGAAGGATGCTGGGAAATATGGACACTTTAGAGACCACTTACTTGAAGGAGGTACAGGTAAGAGGTTACGTTTTGTCTGAACAGTGCGTTGAAGTCGCAGCACAGCCTTTGATTTGTCTCCGTTTATGGATGCATTATTGTAATCGCAGGCCCTGCGTGATGAAATTGTTCAGCTTGAGGAGCGACATCGTCAAGGCCTGCTTTGTCAGAGTGCAGAACACAAACGACTAACGGAGCGCCAAGCTGCAGAACAGGGGTCCGTCCGGGAAGAACTGAGGAAAGAGCTGGCTCAGGTCCATATGGAAAAGTTCAGAGCCATGGCAGCTGAGCTCAGCCACGTTCACAAGGTGAAGACCCCYGATTTCATCAACAAAAGATTCAGTGAATAAATATAAAAAAATAAATAAATCACTGACATTTACTAGAACATCTTAACATGATTTGTTTTTGTTTGTTTGTTTTTTCCAGGCTGAACTGGCTGCTCAAAAAGAGGCCTTAGATTCTGAACACTGCAAAGCCTTAGAAAGTCTTAAGAAGCAGGTACCTGTCTGTCAATAAACCATTAAATCTTTTGATTTTCATCATGCTGCAAATCCCAAGAATCAAAATGCCCTGTCAGAAATACGTTTGTTTTTCATGTCATTAGAACGAGTGCAGGACATCAGAGTCCCTCCCTCATTTATTAATCTGTCACTGCACTGATGATTTATTCTACAACCTTTTCTCACAAGCAGYAGTTCCAACCAGCTCGCTTTTCTGCTCAGAATCTTAGCATCTGCTTTCATAATATGCTCAAATACATCTGATTTATTGTATATGTTATATTGTGTATGTTTTGTCAGGTTTTGGAACTTGAACAGCAACACAGCRCTGCTCTACAGGAGCTCTCTCAGACCTACTCTTGTGAAAAAGAGCAGCTGATTGAACAGCATCAACTCCACSTTCAGGTGTGTGTTAGAAAATGATGAGTGTGTGAAACAGTGTTTAAAGACAAAATGAGCTGAGATGAAAATGGTCTTTAATGGGTACCAGCAGAGTTATAGTGTCGTGGCTTTTACAGCTGATTAGAGAGGGAATTACAGTGTCATTGTTTATCATCTGTGAATATTTTTTTATTTAAATGCACTGAGATTGTAGCCATTTGGTGAGGCATGTATTGTAKCAGTGAAGGAAGCGTGTGTTTCTGCTGTAGGAACTAAAGGGAGCTTCTGCCCGTGAGTTGGAGGCTTGTCATCGGGAGCTTGAAGAAGAGTCGTCAAGGCAACAGCTGTGCTTCCTGAAAGAGGCGGAGCTCCTTAAAGTCCAATCAGAGGAGCAGCTACAGGACAGGATTAATCTGCTGAAGGTAAAAAAAATAGTTATGTGTGGGGGGAAAAAAGAGGGGAAAATATGATTTAACTGAGAAGTTCTATATACATTTTTAAATCATGGCATCTTTGATGTATCAGTTGTTTTGTGTAAATAAATGCAGAAAACACTGAGTTCACTGAATTCATTTAAATTTTGTGAATGTTTTAGATGCTTAATCTTGTTGGAAACATTATATAATAGTGGATTATTTCAAGCTGTAGTTTGTAACATAAGCGATGCCCTCCTTAAGCTCCAGCTGCACCAGTTCAGTCCTAGTTCCCTCGTTTGGACAGTGTCCCATTTGAGCTTTATTCAAACCCAGTTTTCTCATAATCCCACCGTCATGTATGTTCAAGTATTGAYGTCCGTCTGTCTCTGTTTTCAATCTGTGCACTTCTGGGACGCGCATGTGTTTCTTTTGCTGCCCCCGAACAATGGCTAAATGGAAAGGATCTAAGCTTTTTATCCTCGGATGTAGAAGGTTTTAAGGCAGGAGTGTTTTTTAAATAGACATTTGATGTTTGACCGCCTGAAAGCCAATGGCTGGCTGCAGCAGAACTAAGGGATGAATTGACTTTGTGTTCTTCAGCTGTTCTTTTCTGCGTCTTTTAATTAACGCAACACCCTCACCTCTCTCTTTGAAGACGGAGTTTGATGTGGAGAAGGAGGCGGAGCTTGAAGACTTGAGGCGGAGCTTCACCRCTGAACAGCAGGAAAAGGAACGGAGCTACACAGACAAAATGAGCCAGCTCACTGCCCAGCTGCAGCAGCTGGACGCTGTGGTCACCCAGGTATTAAATACAGAGAATGTTCCACAGTTCTTGCAGGGTTTTGTATTGAACAGTCCAGATTAAAGATCCAAACAGAACGTTGCACATTGTTAAAACTGAGAGGTTAAAGAGTAGACTGACCCGAAAATAATATTATAAAATCAGAGATTTTAAAGAAAAAATCAGAAGGTTTAATGAGCAGGTAAAAGTATCTATAAACTGAAAAACAACAATGATGAAACAGTGTTTCTGTAAAAGCGGTGCATCAATAAGCTGAGAGTTTATTTTACTCTTGTATCAAATTGTGGTCCGTTATGATTATTTCTCATTATTCTAGACTTTGAGACAATCAGCTGTRTAAAGTTAGGTTTTTGTGTAGCTAAGATGCCTGTTCTTCTGTTAATCGCTCATTTTTTTTATTCTGAATGGTTCATCATGTCAGAAAATCATTACAATCTGTTAATCTGCAAACCATTCTTCACTTGAACAATCTATAAAATAAATATTGTAAATGTTTGGGATGTATTTATTTCCGTGGCAGCTGTCCGGCTCAAGTCTTTGTAGTGGGATATATTACGATGCACTCCAGTCTCGGCTGGCTCAGAGGGCTTTAAGAGGATGGGAGGGGGCTGTTGTCATGGTGGCAGCATTGTTTTGTCGAGGCAGGTGGGTGCTCAGGATGAGTTTGAGGAATGAGGGGAAAACACAGGGTGAGACCAGATGGAGAGGATGGAGGAGGGGGAAGGAAAGGTAAGAGAAATCACCACAGATCACTGTTTTGTTTTTGTTTTTAGTGCTCAGACACTAAAACTTGATTCAAATCATTACTCCTCTAATCATTTACACATCTCACTGCAAAACAAAAAACCCTGATGATTACAGTTGGAGTGTGTTTGCTTTTGGTTAATTTTTAACCATGCTGTGTTTTAAATGTGTTTTCTATAACAGCACTTCCCAAGAAGGAACAGCGTATTTAATCTTTCTTATTTCTGTTTTCTCCCTCTAGCTGCGAGCAGAGGTCGGGTGTCTGCAGGAGGAGCTGCAAGGAAAACATGTAGAGATGGAGACCATGGACACCCTCCTTCAACGAAGGGAGCGAGAGAGTCAAGAGGGAGGCAACCTTCTGAAGATGCTCACTGATGACTTACAGGCTGCTAAAGAGGAGAGGTAAGTCCACGTCTGTGCGCTATTTCATGCACATAGCTAATAAAGTAATCAGTGGGTAAGTTTTAAAATGTTTAAAATTTTAATTATGGCAATTTTTACATGCTTTTTGGATTTTAAAACTAAATATAATAAAATAATTTAAACTTCATGTAAAAGAACTGGCTAAAAATGGTTTTAATCTTTGTCTTCACTTGTTACCCCAGACACAGACTTCATGATGCAAATGAGAAGCTGAGTAAAGTTCTGATCGAGATGCTCCGCTGCGTAACGGCAACAGAAGAACTGATTGGACAAAAGATCAACATCCGAACAACCAAAACGGAGCTTGTGACTCAACGGATGAGCTCAGCAGGGAACAAAGATGCACAGGAATCTGGTTTGTTAATTTTAATTTCTGCACTCCACAGTTTAACAGGTTCTGATTCACTCTTTTTTTATTAAGATGAAGCGTTATAATTAAAATTAATAGCTTGATTTCATTTGAGGCACAAAGGTCTTTGGGGATTTGTATATATAATTAAAAACTAACTTTTCCCCCCACATGTATTTCAGTCGCAGACATGACATCAGAGGACTCGGAGCTGACCCAGCTGCTCTGTGAGAGTCTTCTAGTTTCAGATTCTCAGCTCAATCCTGGAGGAGAAGAATCTGCTCTGAATGCTTGCAACAGGCTACGGCACACAGTCGACATACTGCTGGATCTGCTAAACCAAGCAAATACACAGGTTAATCTTTGATTTACTGATGATCCAAACAAAAAKGTCCCAARCTTTGTTTTTTCTTTTTCCAACGTTTAATCTTCTGAATGATTGTGGATTTGTCACGTCAGCTGGAGCAGACGCGCAGCGTTCATCTGTCTTTGGAAGAGAAGTTCTCACAAAGCAAAGAAGACACCACCCAGCTCGTTGAGCAACACAAACTACTGATGAAGCAGTTTGATCAGGAGGCAAAGCTGAAGACTCAGYTCCAGGTGGAGCTCCACAAGGCAGAAGGTGATCATTATACTCCCTATAAAGGGATCCATGAATAGTTGTAACATTACACTTTATTTTACAGTTAAAATATATGTTTATTAAATAAAGACTGTAAAAATACTGTAGGCTGTTCAGT
>NW_013952463.1:1219464-1231558 GCF_001266775.1 Austrofundulus limnaeus
GGAGAAGGTAGAAATGACTCAGCCTGTAACTGAAAATATGGATGGAGGGCCTCAGTTTAGCTTGTTTGTCGTGCTAGCACCGAGCTAATACTGTACATTTAAGGCAATATAGCGTTGGTGCTAGCGCAAGGGCTAACAGGCTAAACTGAGGTTCTTCCATGAAGCAGCTCTGTTGTCCTCCATCCATATTTTCAGTTACAGGCTGAGTCATTTCTACCTTCTGCTCTCTGGTTTCATTTAAAAGAGTCGATCGTCAGATATTGTCCAAGRTTAACCTTCAGGGTGGATATAGCTYGCTAGCAGCCTCGCATGWCATCATTTACCCAGAATGCTTTGTGTGTAAATAAAATGGCTCYGTCCGTGTTAAAAAAGTCTAATGTTACAACTAATAGGGGATCCCTTTAAMTAAKTAGGTCACAAATCTGCCTCTTTGGGTTTTTTTGGGGGGGGCTTTTGTGTAAATTTGCTTTTTATGTGATGATTTTTATGTCAGGGCTTGTCGAGGGCTATGTGACTGAAAAGGCTGCCCTGGAGGAGTCTCTGCAGCAGAAAGAAACACAAGAAGAGAAGCTAGTGGAGGAGCTGGAGGGCCTGAAGGTGAAGCTGCACCACCTGCAAAGCCTCACCTCCGAGCTGGAAAGCCTCAGAACGAAGCATCAAGATCTGAGTGAAGAGCACGCACTTSTCCTGCGCCAGAAGGAGCATCTCTCCGCTGGACTCAGAGAGAGGGAAAAAGGTGAGCAGAATAAAATCCAAACAGAGACGTGTGTGAATAAAATTTGRCACGACCTTTTTCAAATGACCGTACACTTATGTAATATCTGTGCTCAGATGTGCGTTTTCTCCGTTGGCCATTGGCTCAGATTTAGATCCTGACACAGGTTTGTGGGTCAGAGAAGAGTGTGAATGTGTGAGTTGAGGGTGGTAAAGAGTTTGCAGTGCTGTGTAAGGTTGTTGTTTGTAATACTGCTTTTACCTGTAGCTATTAGCAAATCTTACTGGAGTGCTGTGCCATTTGTTCTACGTCTTTACATAAACGATGTGCATTAGTAGGGCTTTAAACTTCTTTTAATGTCTTATCACTTTCTCTAAATGTCTACTTTTTATATAAAAATGTTTTAAACCTTGGCTTTCTTTTTTATTCCAAGCTTTGCTGGCAGAGACAGAGCGTTTGACTCAAGAAAAGCTGGATTTGCAGCGGCAGTCAGAGAAAGACCACCGTTCTCTGTCACAGCGCCTCAGGACCCTGGAGAGAGAGCTGGAAGACCAGGAAACCAAAGACCTGGAGAAAGAGCAGCACCACAAGACCCACACGGAAGACCTGAGTCAGCGCGTGCAAGCYCTCGAGAAGCAGTTGAAACACAACAGACAGTTTATAGAGGCAAGCATAAATTAAAATCTGTTTCAAATTATTTTACGTAAAMTGTAAAAATTGACAAATTTGCTCTTTTAGTACTTCCACTTATTTGCAGGTCCTGTCCCAGTGCTTTAATTACTGCTCTATATCTATTTTATTTAAAGGTCAACCCTTCTGATGTTGCAGTTTAATTCATTTAATAGTCTTGAACATAATTCTTTGAATGCATACAGGAGCAGGCTGTGGAGCGTGAACACGARCGAGACGAGTTCCAGCAGGAGATCCGCAGGCTTGAAGCCCAACTCAAACACACMGCAGCTGTAGATAACAAAGGACACAGGGTGAGGGCTTTTATCTTAATAGGATATGAATACATGAAAAATTTAATGTAGAGTGTCACGATTTCATATTTAACTCACCAAGCTGTTGTCTACGAGGTTTTATGATTCAAGGATGATTAATGTAGCTGTGATCACTGCTGATGCAGTCTGCAGAGGTGATTTAATATGACTGAAGGTTGTTGCAGATGTGGCTATATTTTCTTAATTTAAGTTTTTTTAAGTGGTTTGAATTTTTTGTGCCTTTTATACAAAATATTGTGCAAAAAAATTTAATATGTTGCATTTTGAGGTTGTGTGTGTTTTACTAATTGGATTATAAATGAGTTCACCGGTTTGTAAATGGCATGGTTTAAAAAGATTGACATGATGATTCAATGTTTGTTTGCCTAAACCTGACTATCATTGTGTGTTTGTTTCTCTGCTGAATGGATTGCTGTAGTTTGAGGACTTGGTTCTGCAGGTATGAAACCTAATTGTAGCAAATGTCTCGTAGTTTTTCCCCTGACTCTGCATTTCTGTTCATTTGCAATCCTTTAGTCTTTTTAACTGCTTTGTGCTTCTAATAATTGTGTAGTTCCTCCCTTCATAGTTACATTAATTTAGTTATTTCTCATCTTAGATTGTTTGCTTCAGAATGACTAACTTCAGTCTTTGCATGACTGGCTGCAGATTTGGAATGGCTTCTTTACCTTTTTAATAGCACTTTCWTATCTGCAAACTTTGCTTCTTTAAAGCTCTAAGAAGTTGTGTAAAATGAAACTGTTGTTGTTTCGGCAGGTGGAGAGTCTACAAAGTAATCTCAAAGATAAAACTGAGGAGCACGCCTCTTTGCTCGCAGCCAATCAGCAAGCCCAGCACGATCTCGCTGAACGAAACGAAGAGATAGACAAGTTAGCYGGCCGAATCAGAGAGCTGGAACAAGCCCTCCTCAACAATGCTGAGAGTGTTAGGACTGTCAGCCGCCTGGAGCAGGAAGTGCACAAAGCAAAGTTAAGAGAACAGGAGCTCACACAAGTAAGAACAACACACACTTTCTCATTAGCTGGTTTTTTGTTTGTTTGTTTGTTTGTTTGTTTTTCATTGTACACTACTTTCCTCACTGATCACCTTCTCCTTCATTAGGATAAACTGGCTCTAGAGCAACAGCAACTGTCCAGCAGGCTTCAGATCTCAGCTCTGCAGTCCAAACTAGATGAGACAAGACATTGTCACCATGACAATACCCGTGACCCCACCGAGGAGCTCAGGGACGCCTTGGACACTGCTCGGCAGAATCTGCACAGCAAAGAGCAAGAGGTCTGTCAGATATCCTGTGAAACTGGTTCATCCAGGATCACATGTTTGACAGCACTGCCACCTTCTGGTGTAAACAGGAATGACTTCAGTTTGTTGTTTAAAGGGCCAATATTATGTKTTTCTCAGGCATATATTTAAATACTATACCATAATAAAGTATCTATGTCACATTTAGTTTTTATTAAAATGTTGTTTTTATGTTTAAATAGAAAATAAACTTATCTTCTCATCACTTCCTCTTCTAAACACCTTGAAATTGCCCTCTGTCTCTTTAAGAACCACCTTCCGAAAGTTTCACTTTCACTTGTTTGCTCTGTTACTGCCGAGAGCCTGCAGGAGTCATGGGCGGGGTGTGTGAGGTGGGGAGGTGTGCTCTGTGGTGAGGAAGCTCGGCTTAAAGACACGTCCCAGGGGCGTTTCTAGTCCTAAAAGGCGTTTCTGGTCCCCACCTGTCGTTTTGCTCCTCAGCATGGCTKCCTAAAAACGCTGCAGGATTTCTCAAACATGAATGAGTCAAAGCAAGGCTTTGGGCATGTTTTTATGAGAGTATAACATTATAACATGATATAAAACTATAAAAAGTTGATTTTACATGATATTGCCCCTTTAAAACAATCAGTTTCTGATGTAAACAAAGTAAATATTTTTATTTCATTGTTTTTATAGCACACAATTTAAAAAAAACTATTGTATGATGCAAAATATCCAGTTTTAATGTTGACAGTTCTCATTATTTATCCTTTTTAATAAACACTTGTATTTTTCTTAGGTTGAAGTTCTGCTTGTCCAGCTGGAGAACGTGCAACGAGACTTGAGCATTAAAGAAGCTGAACTAAAACACCTTACRCTTCAGCTGGAACTACTAACTAATAAGCACGCAGCACAGGTGCAAGAGCTTCAAGAACAAATTTCTGCCCTTAATGTAAGAGATATTTTATTATCGTTTTAAACAATTGTCTTAAATATGACAGTAGAGCTCCCTTCTTGGATGGGGGTTGAAGAAAAGCACGAACAATTTCACCACAATTAAACTARTTTGTCTAAAACCTTTTCTAAAGACAAAAATAAAAACTTATAGTTTGGTTAATTTGATTGCAGAAACTGCCTTTTTGATAAATGTTTAAGCCTCTGTTGTCCATTCTGTTCAGACTAATAATGATGTCATGGTGAGTAAACTAATGTTCATGACTTACAGGAGAAAGCGTCAGCCCTGTCCATACTTGAGGAAAAAGAGAAACATGTTCAGATTAAAGAAACTGAGGAGCAAACCCTTCCTGCTGCTCTTCTTCAGGAGAAAAACCAGGAGATTGACCACCTGAACTGTGAGATCCAAAGACTGGAACAGGAGCTGGAGAATGCCAGGAATGACAAAGCCMGTGTAAATATACACTAAATATAAACATACATACAATTCTTGTATGGCTGTAGTCGTGCCCATCTGAAAATTTTTGCTTTTTATCTGTTTTCTTAAAGATCTTGGAGGTTGAGCTCGAGGACCTGCGCTCCCAGGTCGAACATCTTCAGTCGGAGAATTCAAGAGTGCGCCATGAAAAACAGGAAGAAGAGGAGCGCCTCCATGAAGTCATCAGCACTCTGCAGGCAGAGCTCGCCACCTTAGGTCCCAATCTGCATGAAGTCAGCGACTCTCAGGACGGCGACAGCATCAACCCCTCTCCTGCACCCAGTCCTGAACCCCAGCAGCATCTCCAAGAACAAGAAAGGAGGGGGAAACCAAAAAGTCTGAAGCACGAGATCAGCCTGACGAATTCTGCCGCCTGCTCTTCTCTTCGATCTCGTCTCAAGGTCCTGCAGAGTCAGTATGAGACTGCTGTGGCAGAGAAAGAAGGCCTGGAGCGATTACTGCTTACCCAGGAGGAAGAGTACAGAGGACAAGTGGAGGAGTTTGGAAAGAGGCTCAACGCCGAGAGGGAAAAGTCAGACCAARTCCGAGGTCTCCTCACGCTGAAAGAAGCAGAGCTGGAGGAAGAGAGAGAAAAGAGAAAATCATCATCAGAGGAGAAGAGGGACCAGTGGAAAGTTGAAGCTGTAGAGCCAAATACCCTACGAGAAGAGAAGGCCAACCTTAACGCTCTGATTTTAGATTTACAAAACAACGAACAAGACCGAGAGAGAGAGATGGAGAACCTGAAAGCAAAAGAGCAGGAGATGACACGAGACATGGAGGTCCTCAGAGAAAACAGTCTCAGTTTCCAGAGACAAGTCCAGGAACTGAAAGCTGAGAAGGTGGACATGGAGAAACTGGTTAAAGAGGGAAGAGAGCAGATCAAAACTCTGGAGGCTGCGAAGGAAGAGCTTTCTGCTGAACAAGAGGCGCTGCAGAGGAGAGAGAGTCAGCTGCAGGAGAAAACCCAGCGGCTCAGTCAGGAAGTTGCTTCAATGAAAGTCCTTATCCAGGACCTGACAGTTAAACTCAACGAAAAAGAATCCAACCAAGAAGAAGCTCAAAAAGAGGTTTTGGTGAGTTTTACACACTTTTAATGGGACAAGAAAAGATAGAAATTTGAACCAACCTATCTTCTTTTCAGTTAGCAGTTGAAAATTGATTAATTTACTTATCTAATTAATTACTTGTCTATTTTTATGGAAATGAGCATTTACCATTTGAATGTTGAGTTTTTTAAACAAAACTATTGAATAAACGTATTGTCAGTCTTTTTTATTGCATTGTTTTAAATATACACTATTTTATTTATTCAGTAAAGCTCTGACTGACTTTTTAATATAATAATATAAATAAAATATATATTAAGAATATTTTTTTACCTAGATAACTTTGTAAAACTGCTTCAGTTATGCTTTGATCCAAGCCTGCAGTGCCTTGTTGCTTTTCTAACATTCATCGGTGGTGGAGGCTGCAGGCACGACCACATCTGGKTATAATTAGGGGGCGCCACTGTTATGACGTGTTCCGACGCAGAGACGGCAGAAACACAGAGGAAGTGACATTTAAAAGAGGAAGCTAATGGAGTAGCTTTGGTAGCTCAAAGCTCTGTTACATTMTTTTCTTTAGCTTTTCTCTTGTGACAGGATGTGGTAAGAAGCTGTTGTGATCTTTAAAAAAAGCTGCGTTTAAAGGGTTGGATTGTAGCATGTCTACCGTGCCGAGGTTTGTTTGTAGTGTACAGCTGCTTTTGCCATCGTTTTGTCAAAAAGACACAGAAAACGTATAGTAATTTGTGTAAGAATGCATCAGGTTTTGTTTTTCTTTTTTAATGAAAACGCTGCATGTTCTTTAGACTTTAACCTTTTATTCCTGCGAGGTATTCATCTGCAGTTGTCTGATGCTCAAATGTTTCTAGACAAACCGAAGAACATGATGGAGAGGTGTAAGTGTGTAACAGTGATGTGTTGCTTTTTCTCAGACCCGTGCTGATGTGACCCTGGCTAAAGCAGAGGCTGCCTTGAGACAAAAAGAGGACGAGTTAGCCAAGCTAAGAGCTGAATACGAGACACTAAGGACAGAGCTGACCGCAGTGAAACAAGGGCTGAGTACCACCACAGAGCGAGCTGAAACACTTCACCAGGAAGGACAGGTGAGAACAGATGAGCTGAGTTTCAGCTATGCAGATGGATTTTAATGTCAGGTTACCTTTTTTCTTCCAGACCAAAGATCGAGCTCTTGTTGACCTGGAAACAGAAAACAAGCAGCTGAAGGCGGAACTCCGACAGCTTCAAGAGGACCTGGCTTTACAGGAAGAGGAACTGGTCTACGAGAGAGAACTGCAGGGACACYGTCAACAGTGCCATCAACACGATACTATTCCTTACCAAGGTTAGAATAGTTTTGGACTTTTCATTATAGTTTAGTTTGATTTCGTTTTGACTTTTTTTCCTATTAATTCAGTTAGTTTTAACTAGTTTTTACAGTGGATTTGCTAGTTTTTATTCGTTATTATTGCATTTTTAATGCTTAGTTTTAGTTTAGTGTTTGTTAGGTTTTTTATAGTTTGAATAAACATATTTGCCAATGCAGCCTCAAGCTTCATCTTCCTGTTAGTTAACTAATCAACAACTAGTTAAAGCAGTCCATTATAGACACCTTCCTAAAATAATTGCATAACTCAAGTTTGCTAACGAAAGACTTGGTAGATTATTTTAAGACAATGATTGTCTCCAACCCGGTGCTACCTGGTGATTTTTTTTCACAGGAGCTACTAAGAGAAGTTAGTTTTCTAAAAAGATTAAACAGTTTTAGTTTATAATTTTTTTCATTTTATTACAGTTTTTATTTATTTAATTGAACTGAAATGTTTTTTTTCCATGTCAGTTTTAGTTATTTATTTAGTTTTAGTTAACAATAATAACTGTGTTCCTTACCAGCAGAGCTACACACAGAAAGGTGAGTTCTAAACRTAGTGATATATGTTCAACATAATCCCACTCAGGTTCTTGTACAGAGCAAAGATGGGTCCTTTCTATAAGATTTAGGACTGTTTTGTTCAGAGTAAAAGCTCAAACGTTTCCTGTCACTATCAGATGTTCCTCACAGGGGCTTTCAGGACGTTCTGACCGTCTCTCAAGAAGAAGCCTCTCTGAGTTCTCCAGAGGTCTTGAGAAGACTGGAATGCTCCGAGGACAGACTCCCAGAACACTTCCAAACGTCTGCTCTGGACTCTCGTMTGCTTGAGCTCAGCAGTGTGAACAGCATGGACCTGGAGCCGCCCCGGGTCAAACCTTCTCCCAGGGTTGCTGTGGAGCCTCCACACTCGAGGACCATCACTCCAGATCCCCTCACACAGACCAGCCACTCCCCCGGCTCCCTGTCGGCCTCTGACAACTTCTCTGCGCTCAACTCGGCAGACGCTGATAAAGTATGCAGTGGAGTTTATTTCTTGGTGCACATTCTCCAAACCTCTGAAGCTTTTTGTGTTTGGGTCTTGTGTGTTTATACTTGTGTGATTTTTAGGTGCGTGAGTTGGAGGAGTTTGAACTAACGGCACCTCCGTCTCCTCTTGGCTCCGCGTCTTCTCTGTCAGCACAAGAGTGGAACACCAGTGACGGTTACGGCAGCAGTGAGTATTTCTGTCTTAAAAGTGTAAATTATACAGACCGCTACAGAAGATCTTTCCTGCCCACAGCCATCAGCATCTACAATAATTCCTTAGTTAAATGAGTTACAACAACACCCAATTTCCCTCTGGGATCAATAAAGTATTTTTGAATTTGAATTTGAATTTTTGAATTAACTGTCGCCCAGGACGTACAGCTGGACTTATTTAGATCAGTGTTTTAGTTGGGTGTACAACCTTTATGCAGTGCCCTCAGAGTCCAACAGGACCGAGTTTGTTAGTATTTTTAAAAGCAGAAAATAACCGTATCTCTGTGTGTATAATGCGATCTCAAATAAAATGCAACCCCCCCCCCTTTTTTTTTTTTTTTGCTTAAAAGCATAAAAAAATCTAATTGTTGTGTATAGTTCTACCTCTTAATTTCATTCAGACTTCAGTTTTTCAGCCTGTGCTGTGTACCCTCTGGTGGAGAAACAGATTATTTTGGGGACACCTACTTCCTCACGACACTGGTAAAGTTTTGTGCTCGTGTTTGTTTAGGAGGTGTAGAAGGACCAACGTGTGGTTCTGCGTGTCATTTTGCTGAAAATGGTCCGTCCACTCCCAGAGCAGGAATCTTTGCTGTTAACAAGAAAAAAAATATTTTGTTTTGTTTCCTACTTTTCCAACTCCTCATCCAACAAAAAATCTGTTTTCAAATGTCTGATGCATCAAGTGAAAAAACCAGCTATTGTTGTTGTTGTTTATTTGCTTAGCTATATTATTTTTTACAGTGAAAGGACAGAGGGAGAAATTATGAAAACACAATATTTCAGTTTTGTACAAGAAAATTTTGAAATTTATTGTGGTAGTACATTAGGAAAAAGTCTGTCAAAACTTACTTCTGTGTATAAATCAGAATCAGAATACTTTATATAATATAATACAACTCTTTAATTTTATGGATGATTTTTGGGATTAAATATTAAATGCATTAAATGCGCATAAATACTGTGAATTTTTATTTAAATGACAAGATGAGGTCAGCTTCAAATAACCTGCAGTGTTTGTAACAGCTTAGCGTTAGGTTTTGTTTATTTTATTTTATTTTTTCTCTCGTTCAGATGTGAGTTCTGAACTGGGCGCGCGGCTGAGAGCGGAGCTGGAAGAGACCGAAAGGCTGGACGCTCAGTTCATTCAGTATCTCCGCTGCCGAGGAATGAACCCCACAGTCAACACGGACAGCGCYGCAGGAAGCATGAGCTACAGTGACGACTTGTTGTCACCCGAGCTTCAGGTCYGTGTTTGCACTCTTTAGTAGTTTTTAAACGACGATAAGCCCGAGGTGCGTAGTGAACTCGTCGTTCTTTTCTGCAGGGTCTGTTGAAGAAAGTGTACGAAGAAAGCTGCAGGATTCTCGTTCTGAGCCAGCGCCACACTGCTCCTTCAGCCCAACCTCATATTTCAGAACTGAAAGCTTTCTCGCAGAGTCGGGTGCAGTATCATTCTGAAGGTAGAYCCGCTCAAATGGACCACAGAGAAAAGGCACCAACGTCTGATCCTCCCATGACGTGGCAGCAGGAAAAGAGAGCGCTGCAGGAGACTGTGATCGCTCTCAGAGAGCTGCTTTGTCGAATGGCACAGAGACAAGTGAGTCCTTTTCCCTGGACTTTAGGTGGTAAAATACAGTCATATTGTCATTTTGGTTTAAGATAAGATCTTAAAGCTCCACTGAATCAATGCTGATGACATTATTTCTCTCTAAGACTGATTACATCGATGATAACTGGAACCAAAGTCAACTACAGGCTGAATCCCATCTGAGGGCAGAGCTGGAGGAGAGCCAGAAGCAGTTAAAATGTGTCCATGATGCTCTGCAAGAGCAAAAGAACAAAACTCTGTCACTCAGGTATATTTTATACTTTAAAACACTACTAGCATCCTTTTAATAAAGTATCTGTACGTATTATTTTGCTTAAAATACATTTTTTTTATTATTTCTCTCTTTTTCTTTGAAGCATAAAGTAGAAAATTCAAGATTCACTCAACTTTATTTCAAATAATTAATATTTTTCTAATTTTGTCTACTTTTTAAAATCATGTCAACAAGTCAGAAGACATTTTTAAAAATTGTTTTTTAATTTTCTTTTATTTATTAGTTGTTTTGTCATTGGACATTTTAGATGTAAAGTGTATTCAGGATCTGTTTGTAGTTTTTCACCAGGTTCACCTTCAGTAATTTATCCATGCGTAACATTTGATCAGATTTCGATACATCTGTGTGTAAAAACATTACTGGAAGTTCACATTGCAGAGAATCTGTGTGGTTTGTTCAAACTACTGGTGCAGGTCCTCTACATTACATTTTCCTTTTACTAACCTTTTAGTTTCCCGGAGTTGAAAGTAAGTGATGAACACTGATTGTCTTTTGTTTTCCAGACTGACTATGGAGGAGGGCGAGGAAGCTTTGAGGAGGGAACAGGCCAGGGTCGAGGCGCTTCAACAAGAACTGGAGCAAGAGAGAGCTCTGAGTGTGCGTAAAGAGAGAGAAGAAGAGGAAAGAAGAGAGGTACGTTTCAGCACCGAGCATTAGTTTTAGTTTTGGAATGATGGTAATATAGCCAGTGTTTCCAAGTTTAAAAGCCTTCCTTTTCTGATAAATGACCTCTGTTTATTATTAGGCAGTGCACATATCCTCTGAGAAGCACCGGAGTGAAGTGATGACTTTAAAGGGTCAGCTGGAGCAGGAGAAGGTGGCCTGCAGCAACCTCCGACAGGAGCTCCAGATCGAACAGTCCCGCAGTTCTCTGTTGGAGAAGCACTCAGATGACACTCAAAAGCTGCTAGAAGGTGAACGCCAGCGTTTCGCACATCAACAGGACCTCAGCCTGCAGGAAAAGTCCCGCGTTGAGCACCTCCTTCGCGAGGCCGAGTCTCGCCTGGCYGAGTTCCACTCCCAGCTCGCAGATTCTCACAAGAAGTTTGACGAGGAGAGAGACCGTTGGTCCAGACAGGTAGACGAGCTCAGCCGGAGACACGAGGCCGACGCAGCCAGAGACGGCAAGTTCATATCGGACCTGCACTCCCAGCTGGAGGAGGAGCGAAGGCGGGGGGAGGAGCTGGCTGCCGTGATGGACAGGCTGAGGGCTGAGCTGCTGCGGAGCAGAAGGAAGTGGGAGGAGGAGGACAAAACGAGGCAGGAGCAGCTTCAGAGGGAGCAGGAGGCTGCCACCAGGCAGAGAGCTGCACTGGAGACTCTGAAGGAGCAAAAACAGGAGGTGGCCTGTGCTTTAGAGGAGGAGCGAGAACGAGCCAAGCGCCAAGAGGTGGAGCTGGCAGAGCTGAAGGAGAGGCTGCGAACGCTGCTGGAGAAGGAGAGGGAGAGGGAGGTGCGACAGGAGAGAACCCATAACAAGCTCGTAAGTTATCATCAGACCAGCTCCTTTCAGRKTGTATKTCTTTTATTAGTGTTTTGTTTTAAAATATTCATATTTTTTCCRTCTTAAGTTGGAGTTTGAGTCACTGAGGCGGCAGGACCAGCAGCGAGTGCAGGAGCTGCAGCGCACTCTGACAGAGCTGGAAAGAGAGGAGAGAGAGATGGCTGCTCAGAGGCTGTCTGGGTGGAGATCAGGCCAGCAGCATAAACCTCCATCTGCACCATGTCTGAGCAGCAACTCCCAGACTGACAGGGACCGGACTGACTGGGACCAGACTAACAGGGACCAGACTGACGTCTCACAGCAGCAGCAGGTACCCAAGAGCTTTGTGCCTGTAATAAAACAATAAACGGTTTGGGATGATTGTAGCAAACTGTAAAAGAATCATAACATTTCTCCCACCATAGATTCCATCCCCATCATCCTCCTCATCCTCCAAGTTGGWTGTGTTACTGAGGAAGAACTCAGAGCTGACAGAGCAGGTGACATCGCTGAGTCAGGAGAGGACCACCTACAAAAACAGGCTCACCTGTCTGGAGAAACAGCTGCGGCGCACAGAGAGCGAGCTCGCCAAGGTCACAGAAATGGAGAACAGACCCATTCATGAGGCCAGCAGCAGCAGGGTCAGCAAGAAAACACACACACACACACACA
>NW_013952463.1:1232206-1234222 GCF_001266775.1 Austrofundulus limnaeus
CCAACTGCACAACTTCAAAATCGACATGCTAACATGTAACATCTATGTTTAGCTACTTCTGTAAACGGTGAGCTGAATGTGTCGTTGCATCATTCCATGACTGGGTTCCTGCTGGAGCCCAATGGAGGTCACATTTAAAATATATCACGCCAAAAAAAATGGACTTTTACAAAAAATCTGAATTTACCTGCAACGTGAACGTAGCCAATGTTTCAGTCCTGTTCGCATCATTCAGTTGTATTGATTTTATCCTGTATTTTCCAAAACACACTTTTATTTCTGACTCAGTTTGACAAAAGGCTTTAAATTCTAGTGTTCAGTGAATGTCTGTAAACAGATTTGAACAGATGCTATTTTGAGTGATAGTGATGAAATGTAATGTTTTTTATGTTTTACAGCTGCAGCGTTACTATGAGCGCTACCTGCGCGCTGAGAGCTTCAGGAAAGCTCTGGTTTACCAGAAGCGCTACCTGCTGCTGCTGTTAGGAGGGTTTCAGGATTGTGAGCAGGCCACGCTGTGTCTCATCGCTCGTATGGGAGCAAGACCCTCGACCCCTCTTACGTCTCAGCGCAAACCCATCGTGCGATTCAGAACCATAGTTCGAGTTGTCGTTGCAGTGTCAAGGTAGAAATGTTTGCAACCTTGATTCTTGTGCAAGTCAAACAAACCTTAAACTTTTTGTTTTCTTTCAGAATGAGGTTCCTGACCAGGAAATGGCAGAGAGCAATCAAAAGATTTCCTTTATCTGGGAATGGTAACAGACACGTTCCAGGTCAGCTCTGCTTAAATGACCTTCATAAATCCTTTGACTGTGTGTATGAGTGAGTCAGTTTTTTAATGTCTTTAGCAGGATGTAAAGCTGATGTTTTAAGGCAGCAACAGCAGCAGAGATCAAATTCTGACTCGACGCAGAACAGAGAAAGTGGCGCCCAGAGACACACAGCGTCATCTCTAGTTCCACCMAGCAAATCATCTTTCAGGTTGCAYATAAGGTTTGGCTACATTTMAGCAGACCGATGCTGTTTTGAATTCAGAAGTATTTGTATTAAATTAAAGCCCTTCTTCAATGTTTTTCTTTTTGTCCCTCCTCAGGTCATTCTCCAGCTCCAGTCTGGCCTCGGCACATCCCAGTGGAGCAGCTCAGGATCCAGAGCGATCCCTGACAGAATATATCCATCATCTAGAGAAAGTTCAGCAGCGCCTGGTGGGAACCAGGCAAGGTGAGCAAAGTTACAAAATTAAGAGCTTTTCTTGTAGTCTATAACAGCTTTCATGAATACAATGTACACAAGATAAAAAGTACAACACAATATTTGCTGGACATGATTAACTGTCATTTTTACAAAGCGAGGCTGACTAAAACTGCATTTTAATATTTTTGATAATGTATTTACCAGTTATGTTGACACCTGAGGATAAATTTGATTGCTGATTTTGTTAACGTTGTCTTTCTGTGTTTGACTCTATTTAGGTTCGTCTGAATCAAAGTTATCTCAACCACTGCAAGACTGAATTTTATTTGTTTTGTACCTGACCAGGTTTCACCTTGATAGAAAGTTCATGTCACACTTTTCACATGTGATTTTTTTTTACAAATGTATAGATTATTTTTAAATAAATTTGAATGTAATTTTTATATTATATTTACATCCACTATTTTGAAGGTTACTCAGAAAGCTGCAAAAATAAATACCTTTCATAACTGTAAATGGTGCTCTAATTTCTGCTGTTTTGCGGCTTTATGTACATAGAGCTGATTTCTATTGTATAAGTTTCTAAATGTACACCGTTTTATACTGAAAATCTGAAATTATAACATGCATARTATGTTGCATAAAGTGGAACTCTATGTGCTTTAGTGTTGAAATGCAATTGTTGGAGTAATTGATAATAAACAAGCACATGCMAAACTGAATAAAGGTACTGTTTTGTTCTAAAATAACATTTTAACATTTTTATTGTTTTCAGTTTATTCGTCCACAGGCGTCGCAACAATAAAAAGTGAAGGGGACGTG
>NW_013952463.1:1234372-1236633 GCF_001266775.1 Austrofundulus limnaeus
CCGTTTGGACCCCTCCACATTCATCTCATCAGTTCACCTGTTAGGTGACTTAATGAAAGAATCCATTCTGCTTGATAGGAGAAAACTCACCCCACTAAAAGTCCGCTCTGGGTTTTCCTGGTTACCTCCAGTCAGCACCGCAGCCTGCAGGTACCAGGTATGAGCGAGCTGCCAGAGGATAGATGACCGGTGTCGGACTTCCTTAGTTGAGAGGAAGATGACGGTGAATTCCTGGAGCGCAAATATTCAACCTAAAACTAACTTCTAGCTGCTTCTACAAGGCAGCGTGTGTGATTGTATCCCTCCAGACACACACAACATTAGGAGATGTTTTACAGAGAAAAAGAAAGTAAGTTAAACTCTCCACAGGACAGATTTATCCTGTGTAAAGTTAATGCAGTTAGCTGCTGGCTACAGCTAGCTTACATATCCCCACCAGTTATTGCTGTAATTTACAGCATCTGCTAAAGTACAGAGTGATCAGCTGGTGATATTATTATCAGCAGGACCAAAATAATCAAATCAGAAGATTATTGAGTGTTTTTATTAAAGTATAAAATGATTGCATTCTAACGTATTGTGAGAGTAGTTTTTTTATTATCTTTGAATAGTTTCAGCATAAAACAGCTTGGTTCATGTCTGAAAACTTTAATCATCAGATGATGAGACTGTTGACTCACAATCACTGATGAAACCAGACCAAATCTGTTATTTATTGATCTTATTTCTGACTTTTTAAGGCTGACTGACTTCAGCTGGCAATAAAAAAAACTAATGCTTAATCTATCTTCATGTGATGCAGGAGCTGATGAGAGTCAAGGTCAGCAGGTAGGGACAGAGCTCTGTGGCTCAGGTGGATGATGATGAATGTGCTGCTGGGAAATTATGAATGAAATCTAAAATGTTTATTCAAATCAGTATTCTTTTTGAGTCCATTCTAATCAGTTGTGTGAAGTTTATGAAATACATTACTGATTTAAAGGCATAATCTACAGCATGATTAAACTGAATTTTATTATATTTTGAACAGTATAAAAATTACGTGCTTATTAAAATTTTCACTTTAATGTGGAAGTGGTACCAGGGCAGGAAGGAACGTGTATACCTATTTTTGCTTTAATAATTACATGCAGATTGAAAAAACAAACAAATGTTTAAAAACAAAATGTTCTCAAACAAAAAAAAATTTTTTACCACCGTGGATTTTCATCACAAATCACAAAATTTATTTGCTTTTAATTAAGTTGTCTGTGTGTTTCTGGGGATTGGTTATGTAAGAAATAACCATTTTAGCAGGACAGMGACAGCCAATCAGAGCCTGAACAAGCTGACAGTGTTTACCTTCTCCKTGTGTTTGTTTATACAAACGGAAGCTACCGGCCTGTGCTTGGTCCATCAGGTTCACGGGTCTGTATCGCTGTGCTGTGAAACTCCGCCCAACCGTTTTCCACCGGTACCCGTAACATGCGCGCCGCGTTAGGCAGCGCACGTAGTGACGCACTTCCCTTWACGTTTCAAAAACACACGATGCTACTGCTAAGCTAAAGTAATGGTAGACATTTGTGTCGTAGGTCGTTGTTCGGGTGTTTATCTCCAGAGAAATAGTCCTGGCCCGTGCGGAAGGCCTCCTTACAGTTTTCTCGTATGTGTCTGGGATGTATGGATGGATAGTTGACGGAATCTCGTCGCTGTTTGAGCCCGTTGCGGGGCAAAAATCCACAGAGTGGTCCGGTGAAGGAAACTGTGGCGAGGAGGGATTCACGCGACCTGGCGTGAAAGCCTCAGCTCGACGGCAGGAGCAGAACCACAGCAGACCGGTCAAACGGAACTACCAGAGGTCGGTGTCATTATAATACCYGGTAACTTAAGTTATTCAAGTTGAGAAGCCTTATGTGTGAGACTACACAGTTCTCGTGTAGTTATCGGTACGCCAGCTAACCCTATAAACAACCTTCAACAAGCACATCATCATATTGACGTATTTTTAATCTGTGAGGTTTCTTTTCTTTTATGCTGAACTTCATGAACATTTGACTTTCTGGGCCTTAACAGTAACACAACCTATTTATTTTATCATTTACATTTTAAATGTGTTTGCTGTATTTGTGTCTGGCAGGCTTTCTTTCATGCGTGTGGTCGCATTAGATTTAGTCACTTCTAAATAATAATAAAGTACAACCATGAGTAGTTATCTCTTCGTGAAGGTTATGTCATTGTCTAAAATTTAAGTTTTGAACAATAATACTTACAAAGTTTATATA
>NW_013952463.1:1236713-1244617 GCF_001266775.1 Austrofundulus limnaeus
ATATATATTAGAATAGAGAGTGATTTGTGATGACTTGCTTGACTGCTTTCGTGGTACTCAAATCAACTTGACAGGTCACTGTGACTGGTCAACGTTTCTAATGAAAATAAGTGAAGGATTGAGTTTTTGCTGCTCAGAACTACAAAAACTGTGTTCTGTCTATTTCAGTGTACTTTTATACAAAATAATCCTGACCTGATAAGGAAAGCAAGATGTTCAGTTCATGAGATCATGACTGAAAGAATGATCCTCTGCATCAAAGAGAGTTGTTTGGTTCATGCCTACTTTTGGAGTTTTTCCAGACACGTCCCACTGGGAAGAGACCACGGGACAGACCCAGATCGCACTGCTGGAGGGTGTCTCTAGCAGGGATCATCAATTATGGTCCTCGAGGTCTGCAGCCCTGCATGTTTTACTTTTTTCCCTTCTCTAACACACCTGATTCAGTCAGTGAATTACCTCTTCCAAGTTCTGCAGAAGCGATCATCTATCCATTCAAATCAGGTGTGTTGGAGCAGAGAAACAATTACAACATGCAGGGCTGCAGACCTCGAGGACCATCATTAATGATCCCTGCGGGTCTTCTCCAAGACCTGTTGCTGTAGAAACCTAATGATAAGCAGTAAAGGATGGAGASATGAGAAGTACTGGTAATCAACCCAAATGTTGTCTTCTGTTTCAGTGTGCATGTTGCAGATGTTTGTCAGAGTGACCCAATTGAGGCCAAAAGACGTAGGCGAGGTATGTTGAAATGAAGTTACAATGTTTTGAGGTTTCTTTAATGAAAATATTCTTACCTAAATTTCAGTCATTAGTGATTTATGGTAGCCTGTCTTTTAGATGTAGCAATCAGCTTTGTGAAGAAGACAGTAAATGGATTAGCTGGTCTGCTAAGGCTGCAGAAACGGCTGCCAACTAGATGTGAGAATGCGAGTCAGCATGAGACGACACAGGTGGGTTACTTTGTCTGCTGTATTTACACTTGTATAAGTGAAGTTTATAAATATATACACTTGTTGTTTTGGGGGGGTTTGTCCAAATATCTGAACTTGTTTTAGACTGCGATGTGGTACATGATTTTCTGAAGATATTTTGTCTAACTAGATTCAGAATGATTGGTACACAACATCACACACTGAAGTTTAAAATGAATTGTTTGACTTCATCTTTAATTATCTTGTTTGTTCTCTGTTGATCAGCCTGTCACTCTAATGGGCATCGATGAGATTCACACTTCATGGCTAAACCATACTGACTGGAGAATGGGTGAGTGAGAACATATATTGCCACAGAAAATCTGTTCTCTTTTAACTTCATTCACATAAACGTTCTACCTTTTGTCCCCTAGATAAACCTGCAGGTGGAGTAAACGACAGGAGTGGGAAGAATCACTTTCAGAGCTCCTTGCCTCCTTTAATGAGGAAATGCAGGCAAGCCATCCAGTTTTAAAGATTCAAATAATTCGTATTTGTACAACTAATGTAAACATCCTTTAACAGAGTCTGTTTCTGTTTCAGTGGGACAGTGTTACCTGCAGGACTCCCAGATAAAGGAAAGGACAGGGAGAGGAGAGGCTCCCTCCAGCTGCTGCCTTCAAGGCCTACTCTCAGAGGGGGAACTGCTAATTCTGAACCAACATGCAATGGCTTTGGACACAACCGCTGTTACAAGCCCAGTCTTACTGTGGAAGAGGTAAATTTGTGTTGATGGTGGAAAATGTTGCCTGAAAAGTCTGCATAATCTAARACTCTACTCGGTATGCATTTTGTGCACACTTAGCTGGAATCATTCAGCGCCTGAAGAGCTTCTTAACAAACATTAACAGTTTGTATTCCTTACCTTTTAAACTGTTAATCCTCTTGGTCTCTGCTTCTAGGCCATAAAGCAGAACAATAAGGAGCATTACAGGCGCCTGCTGGAGATGGTGACGGAGCGATACAGCAGAAGCCAACCACTACCTTTCAACCAAACTAAACCCCAAAAGTGAGTATTTCTTTTTMCTTGAAAGTCACATTTCAAACAGCTCAAACACTAACAATAACTTTTTAAACTTCATTCGTATTTATTTTTAACAGCAAACAGTGACACTTYTCCATATTTACATTCTTCTCTTGCTGCAATATATAGGGGTTAGACAATGAAACTGAAACACCTGTCATTTTAGTGTGGGAGGTTTCATGGCTAAATTGGACTAGCCTGGTGACCAGTCTTCATTAATTGCACATTGCACCAGTAAGAGCAGAGTGTGAAGGTTCAATTAGCAGGGAAAGAGCACAGCTTTGCTCAAAATATTACAATGCACACAACATTATGAGTGACATACCAGAGTTCAAAAGAGGACAAACTGTTTGTGCACGTCTTGCTGGAGCATCTGTGACCAAGACATCAAGTCTTTGTGATGTATCAAGAGCCACAGTATCCAGGGTAATGTCAGCATACCACCAAGAAGGATGAACCACATCCAACAAGATTAACTGTGGACGCAGGAGGAAGCTGTCTGAAAGGGATGTTATGGTCTAAAACCAGGTGTTTCAGTTTCATTGTCTAACACCTGTATGTTCCACATTTTATGTTGACAAAATAATATTGTCAAAAGATGCAATAATAGAACAATGAAAACAATAAWAAAGCTGAAATAATTACTAACAAGAAAAACTGAATAAATAAATCAGTAAAAATTCCCTCTGAGGTRAGATAGTCCACACATTCCTGTTGGAAATGTTTAGTGAGCGCTAAAGGGCAAGTCTCTAATGGTGCGTTCACAYCAAACGTGATTTCWGCATCAGGAGCATCAGGTTTACATRCAAAGTCTATGGTGGACGCGCTTCAATCAGCGTCGSGAAGTKCTGCGGCGCCTCAAGCGCGATTAGAGCAGCGCGATTTGAACGATCTGAGCATTCGACGTGCTTGATGCGCAAATCACTGAAGTTAGAAAAACTGAACTTTTGCAGCTCGACGCGCCGCATCAACCAATCAGAGAGACTCCACTGTGTGACGTAGTGACATATTTCCCAACGGGACAGTTTACTGAATGATGTCCACTAACCTGAAACAGATGGAGAGGAGCTCTTTAGCTGAAATCGAGTGCCTGCAGTCGGTGTCCTGACAGGAGATATCCGCACCAATGCGTGGCAGCGGCTCATCAGACTGGACTCGGGACAAAAATAGTCCTGAAAGCGAGCTGTGAGCCTCTCCTGCAGCTCCTGGGTGATGAAACTCAGAATGTCTCTGAATTATCTGGTAAATTATTTATGAATTAATTATCTGATGAACGTGACATGCTCTTGCTCTCTGTAAATAAAACAAAGCCACATCCTCGTCCGACATTAAACAGAGCCCGACAGAGGAGGGAGGGGCGGGGAGGCTCTTGCCGTGCAGCGCTTCAAGAGCTGACCTGCGTCTGACCTCAAAGTGCACAAGCGTCCAACTTGAAGCGTTGGATGCGATTTTGACACTGAAATCGCGTTCGGTKTGAACRCAGCATMAGTATATCACTGTATTAATAAGGGCATAACTGTGTTTCATCGTATATTAAAAATAAACACTTTTTTATTAGTCCCTTTTTTTTTCTTTTCTTTCCAGTGTATCACTGTCACAAGCTGCTTACAAAACTACTGCGTCAGAAAAACACTTTGATGCAGTATCCAGGAGAGTGGGATGCACAGGTAGGCCCCCTCAGTACACATCATTTTTCTTAAAAACAATTGTTCAAATCTCTAATGGTGTGTTTTAAAATATTGGTTGTCACTAAGAGATACTGTCACCATTATTTTATTTCAAAGTTAATCTTGTTTAGTTTATGAAATAATTGGTGAAATTAAAAAAAATATATTTCCTACATTTGTCTCCAGATGATGTTTAAAAAGTGGTTTGTTAATTAAACAAGTGTCTCGCTATGATGACTGCTGTTTGCTGTAAATGTCACAGTAACAGATACTCATCTGAGTCATTCTTTTCACCGAGTGTGCAGATTTTCAGTCGGGGCTCTAATCTAAAACACAATGAGGTGCTTTTTTAATTCACCATCCATTCCCTCCTGATGGTCGTTGGGATTGTTGTGCATCAGTTATGGTTGGGCAATATTGGCAAAAATAATGAATCACAATTAATTGTGTTATTTAGCCAATAACGATTAATTTGACGATTAATCCCCTGGAGTCCCTGGACACCCTTATGTCCTGGTCACATGACCAACTTAGTGGGAAAGCGCTTTGTAAAAATCTGTTCCAAATTGTGTCAAAATTACAAACTTCAGGCTATACATCTAACTTTAAATTGTGTTGGTAGATAAATAAATTACAGAACTTTTTTATGGCATTAATCGTATTAATCGTCAAGTGCTAAAAATAATGGATTAATGTTTTTCTGACGAATAATTGCACACGATACGATGATACCCAACCCTAGTATCAGTATTGTTCTTCTCTTCCTCAGTGATCACGTTATTGAGCCACAAATCTGGTTTTTCGTTTCTCACGCCGATCATTTCGGCTCTGTTACTTCCTCACTTTGTGGCTGCAACAGAGCTGGGTTAGCTTTGACCTCTGTCACCTCAATCAATTCAGAAATCACACCGAGGCGCTTCGAAGGAGTCTAAGTCCCAGGTTGAGGTCTTTTGTGAAGCAGTCTATAGTCTACAGTCTAGTTGCCTTGTTTTTGAAACCTGCCTTTCGTTTCAGCTGCTCTGAATGATATTATTCTCTGTTTTACAGCTGCTCCAGCTGTGTTTACATACCGAAACGCATCTGCAACAAAGGACAGGTTGGTTTGTTGTTATTGAGTGTATTTGTGTCATAAATGATAACAAATATTTATTTTTGTGATTTAAACCATTTTTAGGTGGGGTGGCATGACTGTTAGTACACCATTCAGTGGCTCCTTTGAAGCCACACAATCTGCTAGATGTACAAAGGTAGTTAATATTTATTTATTTGTTACCAGTGATACCACAGATTTCATCAAGTCAGAACTTGTTGAGGTAACCCATGTATTATTGAATCTACTTCGACCTGTGTTTCTGCAGAAACAGGCAGCAGAGGTGGACCTTTCTACAGAGGTAGCTACTCGTCTTAATTTAGTGGACAGAGACACTTCTGCCCYCAGCCCGACTGAAACACAGCCTGCGTTTCTAACACACACAAGGCACATCGATGAGGACGTACCGAGGCTGACTAAAGTGAGAATAAATGTRGGATTTGATTGTAGAGTTGTTAGAAAGTGCCGGTGCCCTTTGTGTTTTCTTCACACACTGTTGTCTGTGTTTTGAAGGACATGGCAGCAGAGATAAGTGAAGCTCTGGGTCAAAGTGACCCCAACCTTGTTTTAAGTGCAGCTTTCAAACTTCGCATCACACAGAGAGACCTGGCAACGCTACAGGAAGGTGGATGGCTCAACGACGAGGTAGCACTGCATACCGTACATGTTTGACCATTTTATCATGTTAATAGAATAAACTGCTATCGTATTTCATCAACAGCAACTATTACGATGCACTAATTAAAGGCCTTTTTTAAAGTGAGAACAGAGCTGCAAAATGTGTAGTGTCACTTACAYATTTTCACATTTTTATTTTGTCTGGTATGTCTTTWTTTCTCTTCAAAATGCTCATRAAAATAATGCACTTTGAATATTTTAAGAGCCATTATAAAACAAAGCAGGTTTCAAGAAGGTTTTATACTAATACTGTTATTGTGATTTATAGTGATCTGAGCAGTGCTCGAACATGGCTGTCATTTTTCTCTTGATCTCCATTTGACATTTATTGTATGAGTGGATTGTTTGTTGCCTTTTTTATCTCCACCAAGGTAATGAACTTCTACTTTTCCCTGATCATGGAGCGGAGCTCTACAGAAGCGGGACCGCTAAAGGTGTACTCCTTCAGCACCTTCTTTTTCCCAAAGCTGCGAGGAGGAGGAGGACAGGCTGGAGGGCATGCAGCTGTGAAACGCTGGACTAAAGCTGTTGACCTTTTCCTCTTTGATTTAATTCTGGTGCCGCTGCATCTCGGAATCCACTGGGCAATGGCCGTGAGTTACTCCTTAAGAAATTTCTAATTGGGGATTTTAATGTTTACAAAGGCTCAGGTTATGCTATATTCATCTCTTCTATCACTTGTTTGTAGGCGATAGATTTGAAATCTAAGACGGTGAGATCTTATGATTCGATGGGCCGAAGACATGATGACATCTGTGGACTTTTGCTGTGAGTCTTTTACTCTTTCTCTTGTTTTGTGTTTCTTTGTTTGCATTGTTCTCTGAATATTCTCATTCTGCTAACTTTACAGAAACTACCTTAAAGAGGAGCACAGAGCAAGAAAAGGCAGAGAGCTTGACGGCACCAAATGGACTGTTGGGAGCTTGAAGGCTTCTGTGAGTTAAACTGCTAAACGACACATTTGACGCGTAACTTTTCATCTGTTTCTGTGAAATTAATAACCTTTTCTTTTCAAAACAGGAAATTCCTCAACAGAAAAATGGGAGTGACTGCGGTGTTTTTGCCTGTAAATACGCTGATTGTATAGCAAGAGGAAAGTCTCTCACTTTTCAACAGGTAAAATGTGTTTTAGTTCTGATGCAGGTCCAGGTTTTTAATGCTTCAGTCTTTAAAGCATTTATTTTTTACTTTTCAGTGCCACATGCCTCGCTTCAGGAAGTTAATGATGTGGGAAATCCTCAACCAGAAGCTGCTATAGTGCAGTGAAACACAGTGAGGACACGTTGATTTYACTAAGAGTGACCGGGCCAAAGACGTGGACTTTCTAACTGCAATCTTCCTCTGACTTGGAGAAATAAAACACTAGTCTTAACTTTGTCTCTTTTCTTCTTGGAGACGTATTTAAAATTTAAAAAATACAGTACAATCTTAACCTCTGAGTTTTAATTGGAGACGATGCTGCGTTTGAAGAAGTGTGTTACACCAACCTTGGCACAAGTGAGTGCGTGGCTTCTTTTGACAGGATTATAATTTTCAGTTTATTGTACAGCTTGAAGTGCCTTTAGCTCTTTTACTGACCTCAGCTTGTTTTTTTGTTGTTTTTTTGCAAATCTGCCTTTTTTTATGAGGAGCTTTGACAAGTAATTATTTACTTGCAGTTCAGTAAAACTGATTAATTTTTGGTAAATTTTTAATTGAAAGATGACAGAAATTCTGCATTTTACAGAAACAAAGTGAAAGAGTTTGTGTTTGCTGTAAAAAAAAAGTGTTAATATCATTATTTATGATTTGACTGATGTTTTGGGAATGTGTGCTTATGTGAGGCTATTCCTCGATGAGTGAAGTGTAATTTGTTTGTTTACCCGCTCTCATCAAGTGCTGGGAGATCTATGAACATTTTTAATTAGCATACTGCAGACGCTCTGTAGGACAGGTACAAATACTCAGTTTAATGTACTCCATATTGAACTACTGCACATGCATGCATGTTTGTACCCAAACTGTACAAATGTGATTGTAATAAACTGTAGTAAATATGTTTTTGTTTGGAACTGGAGTTTTATTTTATAATGCTTTGTGTTTTAATAGAGGAAACAGACTTATATGTAGGAAAACATACTAAAACATGCATTGGGGAGCAATGAAATGTTTTTTGTGTGTGTGTGTGTGTGTGCTTTCTGTGACGTTTTCCATATTGGGAACAACACTGGAGCAGGAAGTCTGCAGCATCACAGAGCTCTCGCTTGTCATTGGTGTATTGTGGGTGTTATGGTAATATTTATTTAACGAAGACAGAAATACGTGGTCCAAGAATGAAGGTACTCCATGAGATGATCAGCTGAGTTTTATTGCAACAACAGGAAACAGACAACCTGGCCTGTCTCTGTGCCTCTGCTTCTCTCTGGTTCTGTCTCTCCACACTACTGTTGAACTCTGTTGAACCACTGTGTCTCGAGAGGCCTCATATATAT
>NW_013952463.1:1246274-1249958 GCF_001266775.1 Austrofundulus limnaeus
GATCAGCAGATGAACTTTGTTCAGACTCAAGTTTCTTCCAGTGGTGTGAATCTGTTTTGAAGAAACACTGCTTCATTTCTCTGGCTGTTATCAGGTGTTTTGATTACAGCCTGTTGCTGCTTACTTCTCCTTGCAGGTGGAGAGAAAACATTTCTCTGTAACTCTGGCCATTCGATGTCATCTAAGAGCTGAATCCTTCCTGAGAGATTTTTTGGTCTGGCACCAACAGAGTTCCATACAGTTTTACACTCAGAAGCAGCTTCCATTTCCTTGTCCAGTGGATCTCTCTCATCTCAGCCTTCTCACCCATTTTGAGACATGTTGAGGAACGGGCCCACTGAGGAACACATCCATGTTGAGATTTTTAATGGCATTCAGTAGCTGAATAAAATCCTTCTTCAGGATTTCTGACTGTCGGTTCAGCATTCATCTAGCATTCATCTCTTCCAAATGATGAATCTTGAGCTCCAACACTGTCACCTTTTGGAGAAGCTGGCAGAAATCCTCTTTGGAAAAGTAAGGAGGCATCATGAAGCTTTTACTCACTCTCAGCAGATGATGTTTCAAAAAATCTTCTCAGGTTCTTCAACAGCCAAAAATAAAATCCAGTGTTGTTKTTTTTTATTCAAGATCATCCATCACAATCGTCACCAGTGTATCTCTGTTGTTAAAACAATTTACCATAAAAAAGGTTCTTTTCATCCAGCTGGAGTCACGGTCCTGAGCAGTCCAGTCCTTGCTCACTCATATCAGTCCACCTGCAATGTGGCCTTGGTCCGTAGATCTCCCAGTGGATCCTGTCGACAACGCCAAAATTCTGTTGTTGCCAAAAGCAGAAACACGTTGGAATAATGCCAGAAAAGTCTGCGTGTATGATAATCAAATATGATTTAATTATGAGTCACAATCATGCAGAACCTTCCTGATTCAGTTCTGTTTGTTTGTCGCTCATAATTAAATCATATTTGATTATCATACATGCAGACTTTTCTGGCATTATTCCAACGTGTTTCTGCTTTTTGCGACGACAGTGGGAAATATAGAAGTATCTTCTGCTCAATGTTTGTTGGCAAAATATCTCATAAACCTCTGGACCAATTTCATTAAATTAGTGTGGTTTAATAAACAATTAGGACTGGGTGGGATACAGGAGAACCCGGAGAAAACCCATGTGACAAGGGATGTATAAAACCACCCGCCAAAGATCTTAACAGATAAAATCCATAAAGATTTAAATGAGAAAAGYGTTTTAGTCAAATTAATATCAATTTTTATTGAAGAAGTAAGTAAAGGTTCCTGGCCCAAGTAATATCAGTAATGAAAACAGGCTCCTAGTTTGATGGCCTCAAATTTTGGGGGGATAATGGGGAAACCAGATTGCCTGAGGAAAAAACCCTACACTCACGGTGTGTTCATGTAAATTTGATGCACAGAGGATAAATATTTAAATATATATATATATTTTAAGTTTTGGTTTAGCATTGATGCAGCAATTTCTGTGAAATGGAAGCTGGAACACATACTGGTGGTCCTCAACTTGCATAGGTCCCATCAGGGGCGTTTTGAGGCTCTTGAAACTTCAGGGGCCCTAGCCCAGACCTCTTCTTCCTCTTCCCTCTTTTAAAAGTGCTCTTTCACATCTGTATTTATCCATTATTAAAACTATTGTTATATTTTGTTTGATCATTATATTAGTTATATTGGATAAAATTGATTTATATATAGAATGTGTAGAATATAACATCATGTGCTGTTACAACTAATTTCTGTCAGCAGTAAGGAACAGTTATAAAAACTACATGTTGCTGATATGAAACCAGTTTTATTTGTGTGAAACCAGTTTTGTCTTTGCAAACTTTTGTTAGTTTTTTTTTAGCTAACATTTTGTTACTTTTAAATATAGTTAGCCTTTTGATGTGTTAACAGCTAGCATTAGTGTTTAGCTAACTTTTGGCTAACAAAAGTTTGGTGGATGCTGTTAAGTGTCAGGAGAACTGTGACCAGTTATACATCGGCGAAACAAAACAGCCACTGTTCAAAAGAATGAGCCAGCACAGACGAGCTACATCGTCGGGTCAGGACTCTGTAGTTTACACTCACCTACAGGCCAGCGGTCACTCTTTCAGGGATGAAGATGTTCTCATCCTTGATAGAGAGGAACGTGAGAGAGGAGTAAAGGAAGCCATCTTTGTGAAGAAAAACCGTCCACCATTAAACAGAGGTGGAGATCTTCGTGTCCAGTTGTCCTCCTCCTACAATGCTGTTATTGCAAGTATGACTCAGCCCCCTGTGAGCAAAAGGTGTGAATCGGCCCCAACAATATCCAACACAAATAGGGAAAGAGAGACAAAAACAAGGGGACGTTGAACCCTGCTTGCACTCACTACATACACATAACAAAACACCAAATAACCACAGCCGAAGCATCCAAACCAGTAAGTCAGGTGATGGGGCACATGACCCTCTATGAAAAATAGAGCTAATCAAGCCTATTGTTAGGCGATGGCCCTCTTTTGCATGTGACTAACCTGTTTGTCCACCATATGCTTATTAGGCTGAGTTCACCTGAAACTCATCAGACTGAAGAAGTCTCTTGGAGGAGAGATGAAACGTTTCACTAAAGAAGAACCCATCCAGAGGACCTACTTATTTTTCTTTTTGATTTTTTTTTTACCTGGATTACTGAGATACTGTACATCAGGACAGACAAAAGTTTACTAAAGGCAGCAAAAGCCAGTTAAAGCCTCCTAGCCTGGTTTAAACCAGACCCTGTCCTTCACTTTACTTCGTACAAGGAGCAGTGAAGGGAAACTAGAACTGAGCGGAGCTGCGTAGGAAGGCAAAGGCCAGGCTAGTTAAGGCCAGCATCTGCTGTCAGGAGTGTAACAGTCTTTTGTCATTTCCAACTCGATTATGCTATTTAGGGTAATACAGATCAATGTAGGCGTCTCTGCAGACGAATAGGCGTTTCCAAAGGCAGGCGGTTCTCAAGAGACACACCTGATTGGACAAACGTCTTTCAAGGGACACACCAGATTGGACGAGCACACAGGCGATGACGTAACCGAGCGACTTGCTTGTTGCAACAGCGAGCATGCGCAGAACGTCTTAGTTTTTTTTTTTTTGTCAGTTGCGAGGTGGTGCAGGCAAACCTGTTTTTACCGTGCGCTACATTTAGTGGGCGACTGAGTTTACAATATAACAATTTAACACATACGTTCGAATACGTCTTTTGTGAATTTAAAATGAGCGACAACGAAAAAGACTTCAGGGAGCAGGTGAGTTATAAAAAGGAAACGGCGTTAGGACGACGGTAAGCTTCGCTAGCACAGCTAGCTATTATGTTAGCATCTTCAGCAGCTGACATTTGGAAAGGACGTGCACGAAAGAAATGTTTAATATTTTAGATTCTTATCTTTACGAGACTGAATGGTATTTTGTGTGAGTGTTTGTAAGCGATACTTTACACAGTATTGAGAGAAATTAAATGACGAAGTATGCAACGGTATCAGAAACGCATGCTAAGCTAAATCACGCGGCCTCGGCCCGCTTCAGCCGGGAAGTGAGCGAGTTGCCGCTAAAGGATTACTTTGTCTTTACTACTTTCGTTTTAATTAGCTTCATGTATTCAATCAAGCTAGGACAGGGGTCTGCCACCTACATAGAAAACAATTATATATATAT
>NW_013952463.1:1250078-1255125 GCF_001266775.1 Austrofundulus limnaeus
TATAATTACTGTTGCTATATTTACCTGTTAGACAAAAAGAATATATTTGAATACAAAAACCAAGGAGGATTGTTTAGGCTACTTACTTATTTGAGTAAAAAATGGATATTAAACGTAATTTTGAATTGGCACACAAGATGTAGAAGTTTAAACGCAAAAGAATGCTCACTTTGCTTACTTATCATTTAACTGCATTTATTCTAAGCCAGAAAAATATTTTATTGCTTGGACTACCATGCTTTTATTAGAGACAAGCAACAAATGTTTTCTACAAAATCATGCAAGTATTTTGTGTTAAAAACCATKAGTAAATTCCTGAAAGGTTCTTCTCTTTCTCATAGTAAGTGTTCAGTATTTATTGTTTTTTTTTGGTTACAGCTACTACAGTACACAGGTTGCAGACCCCTGATTAAGAAGAATTAGAGAAGTTAAAACTAAGTATGGATTACAGTAACAAACTATATATAATCTCAATTTTTCTGCAGCTAAATTGTAGTGAAAGACAAAGATCAGCTAATATAACTTGCAGCAGTTTGTTTTATTCCTAGGTTTTTGGTTTTTTTTCTTAAACATTTTAGTTAAAAAAACAAACAAATAAACGTTCAGAACCATCTTACCTTATCACCCTTGTTTGTTTTTTGTCAAGGTTAAGGTTGGAAGAAGGAAAAAGGCCCAAGACGTGTCTGATGTGACGTTTTTAATATTTGAAGCTGGTGCTGTTGATGCATGCTAATGTATTGGATGCTGAAAAGAAGCGATCAAGATCTGAACCCCACTTCTAGTGTTGTAATGGGAGATGGTAAAAAAATGGGGAAGAGGAGGAGGAAAAAAGAAGTCAGAATTTCAAACGGAAGAAAGAAGAAATGAAGGGTTGTTATGAAGTAATGAAGTTAAAGAAGTTATGAAGTTAAGATCAGAAGTTTACCTGGGTATGAGCGATTTCCTAACAACCTGCTATGTTATTACTTTATTTTATCGTTTCTTTCTCCTTAGCATGCTCGATTTCTTTATTATTTTATTAATTTTACCCTTTTTTTACCTCTATTAGACACGTCAATGATTAATCCCTCCAATTTTTTAAAATTAATTCTTGTGGCATTTCTTATAAGCTAATTATGCATATTTAAAAATATGTTGAATGTGATTGCCATGCAGCAAAATTACAAATATTTTGCGTTAAATCAGCTAAATATTGTGCTATAATAAACTTCCTCTGTAAAGGGCAATCATAAGGTGAGGGCTGTCACCTCCTAGCCCTTTGGTGTGGACTTCTTTGCAGTGTGTTTCTAACTCGAGTGTCTTGTCTGCCCAGGACTCGCACAGAGGCTCGAGGAGYGCGTCCCCTCGAGGCTCGGCCAAATCCGCCAGCCGCTCACCTGCACGCTCCAAAGATGGCTCTCGCCGTTCCAGGTCTAGGTCTCGTTCTCGATCCAGATCCAAATCCAAATCCAGGTAAAACGTTTGTTGTTAAAGCTGCATAGTTTAAGTTGATGACAAAATTAGATGGTTATTTTAATCCTTTTTATAAGCAATAAAAAAAAATTTTTAATTTCTCCATAGGTCTCGTTCTCATCGGAGCTCACGCAGGCGATATTCCCGCTCTCGTTCCCGCTCTCGGCGCCGACGTTCCAGGAGCCGATCTCGTAGCTCGGAGTACCGTCGGCGCAGGAGCCACAGCCGTTCTCCCATGTCAAACCGGCGCAGACACATTGGGAACAGGGTACCGTGTTACTTCTTTGTACTTAAGTGTTCAACTAAGTAAACTTAAAGTCAAGTTTAGCTGATTTAACAAGATCTTGAGCAAAAGCCATTTTTTGGAGCCCCATTTTAAAGGTTTTCAGTTTAAAATTCACAATATAAGTCTTTTAGCATCAGAACTTTCAAATTTTCATGTAAAAATCATAAATTTATCAACATTTTAAGTTTTTTGTTCACGACATTTTCATTGATTTCCTCCACCAGGCTAACCCAAACATCAGCGCCTGTCTGGGAGTGTTTGGTCTCAGCCTCTACACCACAGAAAGGGACCTGAGGGAGGTTTTCTCTAAATATGGCCCACTGAGTGACGTCAACATTGTGTATGACCAACAGTCCCGTCGCTCGAGGGGTTTCGCCTTTGTCTATTTTGAAAACAGCGAGGACTCCAAGGAGGTTAGTATGAGTAGAGATTTGGATTAAAACTGTAGCAATGTTGGTGATACTGATGGTGACGGTGCGGTCATTTAGGCTAAAGAGCACGCTAACGGCATGGAGCTGGACGGACGCCGTATCAGAGTGGACTTTTCAATTACCAAGCGAGCCCACACCCCCACGCCTGGAATCTACATGGGACGTCCCACGTAGTAAGTGTTTGAAAATGTAGTTACTTGGTTTTCAGGTACAGGTATCTTTTTATTGTGTGACCAGCTAAAGTATCCAAAAAACAGTTAATTCTGTGACCTTGCAGTGGGGGTGGTGGTGGCGGCGGTGGAGGAGGAGGCGGTGGTGGCAGCGGCGGCGGTTCATCTCGCCGTGTCTCACGGGACTATGATAGAGGCTACGACAGGGGCTATGACAGGGGTTATGATCGTGACTATGATCGCTATGATGAGCGAGAGTACCGATCATACAGGTGAGCTTATATTAAAGAAATTTAAAATCTTTTTTTTTTTTAAGGAAACTAATGAATATTTTTCCTTTTACAGGCGCAGATCTCCATCTCCATACTACAGCAGAGGCTACCGCTCTCGATCCCGTTCCTACTCGCCCCGTAAGTTCCTGCTTTATCATTTTCAACAATTTCTAACAACATACTGGAAATGGAAATATTTGTTAGATTTCCGGTAAGATGCATTGTAACTGAATCACTTACTTGATTTATTGTTTTTTACAGGTCACTACTGAGCTGAAGGACAGAGCCAGTGTTACTTTTGGACACTTTTTTTTTTTTTTTTTTTTTTTTTTTTTTTTTTTTACCAGTTCAATTGTGTGAAAAAAACTTCTGAGTGTATTTGTGTTTTTAAAGGAAGAGTTGATGAACACATCAGTCAGTGATCAGTTAAATGTACCCAAGTTTGCAGGGAATCTTGACAATAAAAGGAACAATAGTAGTAGATGATCTTAAGTCAGAAAATGGCTAAGTGGAAATAATCAGATATATGAATTTAGCTCTTTCTTCACTTAAATTAAATCTGGTGTCCTGCTGGAAATCCGACAGATTAAGGGTAAAAAAAAACATTAACAAATTTAGTAGAAATTACAGCTGACTTTTTTTTTTAATCCAAATGAGAGTTCCTGCCATTTTTATCCAAATGATTTTTTATTTTTGTGTAAGTGACTTTAACTGTTGTGAATTTACTTTTTGGTAGATTTTTAAAATCTTTTGTTTGTTTGGTGGTTACAAAATTTTTATTGGTTGTATTACAGACAATAAAAAATCTTGGGAGATTTTCCGTTTTTTTTTTTAACCAGTATTCAGTGTTGCCAACTTAGCAACTTTGTCATTAGATCTAGAGATTTTTTAGACCCCTCTAGTGACTTTTTTCTTCTTTTCAAAAAGTGACTAGCGACAAATCTAGTGACTTTTCTCAGTGTTTTAGAGACTTTAGGTGCTTTGTCGACATTATTTTCCAAGCACTTTTTTCCTTTCCTCTGCAAGCAGCGAACACAGAAGTGAGCCCCTGCCCCTTCCAAATGCCGTCAGACTCACTGAAGCCGTGCAGCACCCCCAACCTCTCCCCCCAACCCTGGCTGAAGTCAGCTGAGAGGAGACAGCTGCAAGCGAATCACGCATGTGCAAAGCTGCCACTACTTCTACCTGGTTTACAGAGCGGGATGTAATATTTACTGTAATGTTTTTTCTCTGATAGTGTCTCTAAACCAAATCTCTGGAGCCAGCTGTGTTTGACTCTCAGATCAGTCACTGCTTCACCTCTTCCTCCCGGTGCCTCATGACATCGAACAGTCTGCAGATTCATTTTAAGATTCCCACAATTTTAATTAATGTGGATCTAAGCATTGAAGTCATAAAATTATTTTTATTTCATTAAGTTTAATTGCAGTTCTAAACGTATTTAGTGTTTTTATTCACTTTTTTTCTCTTCATCATCTCCTATAACTAAGATCACAATTACTGGCAAACATCCAACTATGGAAAATAAGTGATGACGTCTAGCGACTTTTAGGACAGACAATAGGGACTTTTCTCGCTCAGGAGTTGGCAACACTGCCAGTATTTGCCTACTGTGATCTTTTTGATCTGTTAGGTCTCATTAATACATCTGTGTTTTTTTTCTTTAGTCCAGTTACTCAGAAAAGTTTTAAGTTCAAACTGTCCAACTCTTAAAACTTATATYAGCTGTTCATAAAGATGAGATGCAATAATGAAGAGTGGAAGTTTTGACTTATATTCCTATTAGGACGTTCGTGATAAATTGTAAAGTAATTTGGCTGAGATGTTTAATACTTCTACTTTGTATATTATTATTGATACCCATTTCATTTAAAATTTAACATGTAATCTTGGTAATTTTAGAGAAATGTTTGCAAGAACAAGACTGGCCTCTAACCTTCAGATAAAAAAGAAACATGTTTTKTTCTAATGTCAAACATAAAACTAAAATGCTGAATAAAATTAAAAGGCTCAAATTCTGATTGCTGACTAAACTCATCTGTACACCCATAAGGTCTAAAGAAATAAAATTAATGCTTCTGAACAGAAGCCATAGACCAATGAGGYATATCAAATGTCATCAGTGATTTGTACCTCATTGCCATAGACCAGTGGTTCCCAAACTTTTTATCTTCTGACCCACAAAATATCCATGGCAAAAACTTGTGACCCCAAATATTACTCGTCTGAGTACACAAACTTCGTTAATAACCCTAAAAACACAGGCTTTTTTGACAATCTAAACAACTTGTACACAAATATAAATACTTATTTATACTTATTTTGTGTTTTTGTAATAGTTATAGGAAAAATATTACATCAGCAATTATTTTATTACCCTTTAAATTGATTTCTGGAGATTATCCAAGGTGCTTCATGACCCATAATTGGGTCCCA
>NW_013952463.1:1255145-1259341 GCF_001266775.1 Austrofundulus limnaeus
AATACACTAGCCTCACTCATTTGTAACAACTAAGGCAAAAATGTAATTAATTCAGAAAATCTTTTCAGGACCCCACCTTGATGTTTCAGGACCCCACTTTGGGTCCCGACCCCAACTTTGGGAAATACTGCCAAAGACCATACACAAAGTCTATGGCAGAAGCAGTAAACAGTGACCTCTAGTGGTGATTTATAAACAGCAGCAGATGGCACGAATGTTTTATTTGTATTAACCGGAATTAAAAAAAAAAAAAAAGAAGCTGTTTTAGACTACTAGAGTACAGAGACGATATATTTGTGACTTATTTTTCGGTGTTTATAAGCACCACAAACTAAGGAAAAGAGTGACGTGTCACCACATCTCTCGGTCTCGACCAATCAGAGACGTTTATACGACAAAACACTTCCGGTTTGCTTCCTGTCCTGCCTTTTCCACCGAGTGGCTGCTGGGAGCAAGATACCAGTGGAGCTAACACCACGTAGTTCATAGGCTGAGAAAGGACTTTGAAAGGTTTGAAAGTGTCTTGTTTATTTGCAGCAGTACACAACGTGTTAATGAACGGACGACGCAGAAAAACGTGTTTGCCCTCTATAAGTGATCTCTGTGAGAAAATACCTCGGGGTGGTTCCAGTTAGCCACAAGCTAAGGCTAACGTGTTTGAATGAGCATCAGATCTGCCTCCACACGTTCTCAGTGGAGCTTGTTCAGGAAAATGTGATAAATGGCAGAGACATCAAACACTTGGGAGATGTTACAAAGAAACTAATGAGTAGGCATTTCCCTGTTAATGATTTAATCAGCTTGCATTACTGTTATATTTGATTTTATCTTGCAGATGCCTCCAAAAAAGACAGAAGCTCCCAAACCTCCTCCATTAATCGGACGATTTGGGACTTCTCTAAAAATTGGCATTGTGGGGTTGCCAAATGTTGGGTAAATGTGAAACTTGAACAACATTGATAAATATATCTTAGTTTGTAAAACTGATGAGTTTGATCATGTGACATGACTCGATGTTGCAGAAAATCCACTTTTTTCAACGTGCTGACAAAAAGCCAGGCAGCTGCAGAAAATTTCCCATTCTGCACCATCGATCCAAATGAAAGCAGGGTGCCTGTGCCTGATGAGCGCTTCGACTTCCTGTGCCAGTACCATAAACCAGCCAGGTGTGTATTTAGCGATATATCATTACTCTTATCTATCCAGTATCCATTAATCGCTGGCTCGATGATTCTCTGTCCTGCTCTTTATAAATCCTCTCAGTAAGGTTCCTGCTTTCCTGAATGTTGTGGACATTGCTGGTCTTGTAAAGGGGGCTCACTCAGGACAAGGACTTGGAAACGCCTTCCTCTCCCACATCAGTGCCTGCGATGCCATTTTCCATATGACTCGTGAGAGGCTTCTTCTGTTTCAATTTTTTTGTCTTTTTTTTGTAACATTGTCAACACTCTGCTCCCGCTTTTTTCATTTTTAGGTGCATTTGACGACGAGGACATTATCCACGTGGAGGGCAACGTGGACCCAGTGAGAGACATTGAAATCATTCAYGAGGAGCTGCGGCTGAAGGACGAGGAAATGATCGACCCGATCATAGACAAACTCGAGAAGACCGCCGTCAGAGGAGGAGACAAAAAGCTAAAACCTGAATATGTAAGAATGATGTGTCTGTGGCAGCTATTTGAAKGTGTCTGTTCCCCTGATTTTGATTTCAATAGCAAATGTGGTGCTTGATCCTTCAGGATATCATGGTGAAGATAAAGAACTGGGTGGTGGAGGAGAAAAAACACATCAGATTTTACAACGACTGGAACGACAAAGAGGTACTGTACCGCCACAAGTTTGTATAGATTTGTGGGTAATCCTGAGTTAAAACAAGTCAGGGTGTTATTTTTTTTTTTGTCCGCCGAATCATGTTTATAAATACTTTATTGTTGGCATTTAAGCGAGACTTTAATCCCTTATAATAACCTTTTTTTTGTCAGATTTATCCCTTGTGCTTATTTTTGTATTTTTTACTTAATTCATGTAGAAAGGGGTTTGTTTATTTTTACTTTAATGTTTGGAGGGGAAAGTTTGTGTGTGATTTTTTTTTTTCTTTGGCTTGTTTTGCTTTTAAAAGGCCTTTACTGCAGGACTTCTCGAACAGGAGAGAAATTCCCAGGAATTTCCTCAAATACCTCAAGCTGATTAAACATACTTTACTGCCATTGACTGCCGGAATAATGTTTTTTAATACATTTTTTAGTTAAATATGTTATTTCAAAATTAAATGACATAATTGATTTAGGATAGTTTATTTTGGGGACCCCCAAAGCTATACCTCACGGACCCCTGGGAATCCTGGGACCTCAATTTAAGAACCCTTAACTGCGTTGCTACTTTCTGACCAAAGGCATGATATCACTGCAAACACTGATAGAGTATTCATAGTGTTGTTGTTGTTTTTTGTTTTTTTTCAGTATAAACTGCTCAATYACTCACATTGTTTAATTGATCTTTGCAGATTGAGGTCCTGAACAAATATCTGTTTCTGACATCAAAGCCCATGATCTACCTGGTTAATCTCTCTGAGAAGGATTACATTCGAAAGAAGAACAAATGGTTTGTTTGTTCTCTTTAACTTGTGGTATTTGTCTGGTTTTTTTGCTGTGTGTTTGTTTGTCTGTGCCTTTAGCAAAATATCTCATGAACCACCAGACATACTTGAACAAAACATTCAAAGTAATCACTAAACAGATATMTACAACCGATTGACCTTAACTGCAGCTAATTGACATAAACCARCAGAAAAGTGGCTAAAATACAGTTAATTTTACATCTAATGAGCTACAGTTGCTGTGGTCGTAGCTGAGAGATTTCCTCAACACACATTTTGAGCTGACTTTCTGACGTGTTCATTCAGGGACTGCTGGGCCTTTTGATTTCACAAATGAACTTCTGGAACAATATTTAATGATAGCTGAYCTCTCTGCCTTCTCTTCCCTTCAGGTTGGCTAAAATCAAAGAGTGGGTAGATGCTCATGATCCCGGTGCCATGGTCATTCCCCTGAGCGGCGCTGTGGAGTCGAAACTGCTGGACATGGAAGAAGAGGAGAGGAATAAATACTGCGAGGAACAGAAAACACAGAGGTTAGACAGCTGACAAAATACTCTCTTTTTATGTTGGGTTTTGTGATTTGTTATAATTTGATATTGAGTTTAAGAAGTGGCAGCATATAGGGAATAATTTCTTAAACCCATTCTAAATGCAAAAATATGTAATAGACAAACAAATTAAAAACTGTAAATCCTCATATTTACAAATCAAAAAGCAAAGATGGGTATTTTTTGTATTTTACAGCAATTWAACATTGCATCCACAAATAAGTATATCAGATTGCAAGATTTCTAATGAAACTTGCAATGCCAGGATTTTTAGTTGCACCAACATGGAGGTGATGTTCAATAAAGAAATCAGAGATGTAGAGCTTTATGATATATAAAACACACATTTCTCATTGTTTGCCTCTTTATTGCGTGTTCCTCTGGTCTGTTTGTGTTTTAGTGTTCTGACCAAAATAATAAAGACGGGTTACGCAGCGCTGCAGCTGGAATACTTCTTCACAGCTGGACCAGATGAGGTGCGAGCGTGGACCGTCAGGGTGAGTGGTGTTATATGTAAACCTCTGCAGCCTGGTCAGTTTTTAATAATGACCGTGTTATTCAAGGGTCGAGTATAGCCTGTGTTTATGATAACGGTGCTGACGTTAATGAATGTATTGGCTCACCTGGGGCCTCGTGGATCAACGGTGCGTACACAGAAAAACCTTGCGTACGCTTTTTTTTACGCAAAACTCCAGATGTATCAAGACTGAAATGAAGGTGGAAATGTGTGCAGCCCCACGCCAACTCCAGGGCTGGCGTACGCACGTTTCTGTGGTTCTGGTTCCGTTGGTGACACTTATGCTGCGTTCACACCAAACCTGATTTCAGCATCAGGAGCATCAGGTTTACATGCAAAGTCTATGGTGGACGCGCTTCAAGCAACGTTGGGAAGTGCTGCAGCGCCTCAAGCGCGATTAGAGCAGCGCGATTTGAACGATCTGAGCGTTCTACGTGCTGAGGAGCAAATCACTGAAGTTAGAAAATCTGAACTTTTGCAGCTCGACGCGCCGCATCAACCAATCAGAGAGACTCCACTGTGTGACGTAGCGACA
>NW_013952463.1:1260711-1267695 GCF_001266775.1 Austrofundulus limnaeus
GCATATATCGTATCGTGACCCCTCTGTCATGATATGTATCGTATCGTCAAATTCTTGCCAATACACAGCCCTAGTAATATCCGTAAATATGTTATCGGCCATAACAGCAATAATTAAATCGGATATTGATATCGGCTGAAATTTTCATATCGGTGCATCCCGACTCAAATGCACATATGACAGGTGTACTCTTCTTTAATAAAGATGAAAACAAAAACGCTTGACGTAAAAAAAAAAACACTTTAGTGAGCTGAAGTAAGACGTCTTAAGTGCAGATTACTGCTGGTTCTGGTAAAAGCTTGCTGTTGTTTATGTCTTCAATAAACTCCTCGTATTTGTAGCCCATCACATTGAAATGAGGATTAAGTCCAAAAGTGGAGAAATAGGCAGATATAGGGTTTTGATTTAAACATGCGCAAAACTTGTCAACATATAATGAATTAATGCCTTATCAACGTATCATTTCAGTGAACTGAATGGAATATAATACTAAAAACATTTTTGAAGTTTTTTTTAGCAGTAGCAACAAAAAACCTGATTTTGACGAAAAACGCCTTAAAATTTTGAATTTTTCCCTGTGAGCTAGCAATGTGTTTGTTTCTTTCCAACTGGGAAATCTTAATATACCATTTGAGGTTTCCTCTTTATATTGACAACAAAAATAATTCAATAAATTTACATAAAATTAGGATTCAGACCAAATATTAATGGGTTATTATAACCAACAAGACAAATTAAGGCATATCTCCAGATAAGCTTATGATATCAGAATGATCCAGGTATGAAAATGTAGCTTTTAAAGCAGGAATCTGAAAATGTAGTTAAGTCATTTTGACCAAATTTGATGATGGGTCACATTTATGGAGGATGTTGCTGTTTTAGGGACACGCACAGTTGATTTATTTTACTTTGGTAACAGCAGATACGGGGAGCAGCAGCGGCCAAAATACCTCAGAAACTCACCCAAATAAGYAATTTCTGTGAGATTCTGTGTTTTATACTGGATTCCATTATGTTTGGTCAATTCTGTGATTCTGTCCATGTTTTCTGCATGGTGGAAATCATAGGGCCCTAACCTGGTCTACCTGATGTCTCACTTGATGAGGTTCCAGCTGTTGATAAAAGAAAATCACTTTGAGACATCACTTGAAAAATGACCAGACTTTACTTTCAGTGTCATTGATTAATGTCTGAGAGGATTATCTAATAATGGTCTGTTGCAATTACTTTCTTTTAAATTGTTCTATTTGTACAATGCAAAGAAGTTAATTTAGCAAAAGAAAAAGGCACAAACATAAAGAAAAATTGTAAAATTCCCCCGGAGCTATTTAAAAGTTCTGAAATCAACTAGATCTCTATTTTTTCTCATTTTTGGCACAAGCCCTAATGTACACAGTGTGATTGTAGTGAAGTGTGCATGTTGTGCTGAAACTCCCACGTTGCGACGTGTTGCAGTGATTTTAGACTTGGTGTGAGATCTCCCGTTGTGTTGTGCTCCAACAGAAAGGCACCAGAGCTCCTCAGGCTGCAGGGAAGATCCACACCGACTTCGAGAAAGGCTTCATCATGGCCGAGGTCATGAAGTTCAGCGACTTTAAAGAGGAGGGCAGTGAAGGTGCAGTCAAGGTGAGTTTGTCCTGCTGCGCACGAATTTCTGTATATAAATGTTCCGATTTTAATCTGCTGATTTCTAATTCACTGTATCTGCTGTTCCACAGTCGGCTGGGAAGTACAGACAACAGGGAAGGAACTACATTGTGGAGGACGGCGACATTATCTTTTTCAAATTCAACACACCAAACGCACCAAAGAAGAAATAACGGGACCTTGTATTCGCCACAGGAACGTCTCGGCTGCAAAGAGCTGTGCTGCTGGTTTTCATACACCTCTGTAATTTAGAGGATAAACTTCCTTGGACTTTTTAGTTTGAACGCAAACAAATTCAAATCAAATATCAAATCAGTCAAATATTTGGACAATGTTCAACTCTTCATTCTGCTGAGAGGAAAACAAATGCAGCTCAAGTGAAAAAAGCAAACCTGTTCATTTGCCGCTGTTGGCTTGTTTTAATATGAAACAAACTTCTTTAATGTTTTCATCGTATTCGAAAGTAAAAATGACAAGAGGTGTTTCAATTTATTTTTAAGTATCTTGAATTTGTTAACAGGGTGTTGGATATCTAATGGCAGGCATGTTATTAAAGTACTAAATGAGTATTTAGGAGATGTTTTGCCACGTTCCCTCACTTTGTTACTCATTTCTTGCTGCATTATAAAGACATGGCTTRTTCTAAATAAATAAGTTCTCACTGACTTGTTTCATATTAAAAGAGAATGAGAGCATCACTCAGTGCAGGACGTCACTGAACTGTAGAGACGGGCCTTGCTCACATGTCCTGATCACACACCTGGACTGAGTTCATGTGCTTCTTTTTTTGGCTTGCACTGAGGTGGTTTACAAGAAAATAAATTAAACTTTGCATTCTAAACTCCATCCTACACAATGAAATGTGATTTATTGTGGATCAGACTAAGCTGCAATGTACAGTTTCAGCTCATCGCATATGTTAATGCCTTTATTTACTCTCCACCACCTCCTCAGCATCCTGGCTCATTGTGCACTAAAACTAAAATGTTTTACTTGAGGGGAACAATAATTAAATGTTACCCTCAAAAGACGCACGTCAATAAAAGGAGACATTTTCCTTTGTTTTACCATGGCAAATTACATTAAATGATAGCAAGCAGACAATAAAAAACGTTTATTGTACATTAAACATTTAAATCTGTTTTGAAGTGGTAAATTCTAAACTTTAAAATAGAAATACATAAACTTTACATATATTTGATTCTATTTTTTTTATTAGACAAATGCAAATCAAATAAATATATGCATATGAACCAGATCTGGTAAATTTACCATTAAGATTTACATAATGCAATCAAAGTTAATTTGCTAACACATAAAATGTATTGTAGACTTAACCATATTAGATTAGTTTACTCAAAAGTTACTCAAACAACGTCCGTTTGACGCCAAAACAAACTGCATTAATGCCTACCAAACAACAATGATCATCTATAACTTTATTTTCTTAAAAATAAAGAACATGGTACATTTTACATATTTAAATAGTGCTGTTTTCCATGTACCTTTGTTAGAATTTAAACAACTGCATTCCATCTCTGGATTCGCTCAACAAACAGGAAACGCACGTCCAATACAAAGTTTGATTGACATCTCAGTCAACCAATAACGTTAAGGGAGAATCCCCGCTCAGCCAATAGCCTTAGAGAAGAAAGGCGGGACGTCCTGTAATGTGATGCAAATTCGCCAGTCAAGCCTGTTAGTCCCACCTTTTTGTGTTTCCCGCACCGTCAATCAAAATAGAAAAAAAAATCGACCCGAATTCACCGATCAACACTAGCCCGCCTTTGATAAAATAATCATGTTCGGAGTTTTGTTGATGTGGTAATCCTTCCGCTTACTACCATTCACGCTATGACTGGTACGTAAACATTTGGCGCACCGAAGCTGCAACGAATCGGTGAGTTTGTGAAAGCTGCTGCGAAGCGAGCTGCGTCTTTTTATCATTAGCTGCGCTGCTAACTAGCTAGCTATGGTTAGCTAACGGAGCTAGCCTCAGAGTTGACAAAGTAAGCTGTCGATGTGGGCCGACATCTCCTCAGAACCTTCGCTTCACAGTTGAATTTCGCAGCCAAGCCGGCCTCTTTTTCGGCCCGGAGAGTTGGGATGCTTTGCGGTCTTTTCTGGCAGACGGGAGTTGAAGATAACAGAGTTTTGCTCAGTTTCCCCCCTCTCCCTGCTAGCGCCTGAGCAGCCTCTGAAACAAGGAGAAATGGCGTCCGCGGACGTGGACAGCAGTCAAAGCGAGTTTCTGCAAGCTGGCGGCGCGGCGGAAACACAGGTATCGCCCACCCCCGGCACTTTCTCACTCCGCTCGCCACCGGTTTCTTGTTGTGTTTTTGAGAGCGTGAAGTTCACACGTTTTAAAAATTTGATTGCAAGGGGTGAAAGCCGTACACTTCCTGTGTTCCCCTCAATAACGGCCACCCACTTTACCCCTGTAAAACCCGCCCATAGTGGGTAGGACGCTGGAGTCAGTCACTTGGGTCGGCTCGCAGCAGATAGCCGCAGCACCTTCGGCTTGGAGGATGCAGGGATGTTCAAACGAAGCAAGAGCAGCGTCCATAATCATAACWGTGGTGTTGTAATAGCTGCCCATCCCCCACTCTCTGCCATTTCTGAGCCTGCTATCTTGACTCTTGTTTGTTGGTAGCTGCTCCTGTCTCGTGACTGTCCATTCTCTCAAGCAGAGCTGCATGTTTTCCCAATGCTTGCTATAATAGATCACAGCAAACTCCCAGTTTACGTTGTTCCTCCTGAAGCTGAGATGAGTTACAGTCTCCTTGTGGGAGGAGTGATCTAATCTGAGTGTTGATTATACCTCCAGACAGATATGTCAGCCATTCAGCTGACGGCGTCGGACAGGTGGGAGGTGTTAACTCCAGTCTCAGCTGGGAAGGAGGATCAAGGAGTCGTCCACATTCCAAACTCCGGGATCGTCACTTCCAATGGGCAGTACGTGCTTCCACTTGGTAGTCTTCCCAGTCAGCCCATTTACGTTACAGCATCTGGGACTGAGGCTGCAGCAAATGGCGTGGCAGGCATTCAGTATCAGGTAAAAAAAAAGAAGAAAAAGTTCTAAACAAATTTGAGATTCCACAAGAGCCWGTATTTGCTTATTGATCGGCTTCACTTAACCTGTCCTCTAGGTCATCCCTCAAATCCAAAATGCAGATGGAACACTTGCAGGATTCTCAACACAAGGTCTGGAYGATGGTACAGGTCAGATTCAGCTTCTCCAGGATGGCAGCCAGGGCAGTATCGGCATCAGCTGCGCCACGACRGCAACCACGGACCTCCTGTCTCAGGCGGGGCAGGTTCAGTCGATCCAAGGAGTCTCGTTGGCGGGAGGTTCGGCRTACGCTGGCACCGTTCCCGTCGGGCTGCCCGGCAACATCACCTTCGTCCCTATAAACAGTGTGGATCTGGAGTCGCTCGGGCTGACCGGTGCTCAGACGGTACCCATCGCGACGGGGGTGACGCCCGAGGGCCAGCTGATAATGAGCAGCCAGGCCCTGGAGAGTCCGGGCCAGGACGATGTTTCCAAGCAGCCGCTGACGGTGAACAACCCCRGCTCCAACCACGAGCTCTACGTGCCAACCTCCTCCACCTCCTCCTCCAACTCCTCTCAGCTTCCTGAAACCATCGACGGCACAGGGGTTCTGACCCAGGCAACAGCTGTGTCTGCGGGCGTGTCCGATCCCTCCTCAGAAAACTTCAACTCCCACAACCACCTTCAGCAAATTCAGGTCTGCTTGCTTTTATTTAATATGCTCGTGTGCTTAAAAAGTGTTGGAGTGTAATTCTAGGATCAGTTTGATTATTTTAAGGACTAAAATATGACATCAGCTGGTTTTCTTCATGAAACGTTTAGGCTTCTGAGTTCTTTAAAAGTCAAGACGATCTGAGAAGGAAGAACCTTCAGTCACATTACTTTACATTATAAAATGTAAACTGTGTTAAGAATATATCCATTTTGTTGTTTGGTGTCGTGGTTTCATTTCTGATCCACTAATTTGTAAATTAGGTAAAAATTTTAGTTAAGACTTTTTTTTAAGTTTGCAGGACAAAAGCACTGTTCTTACACAGAATCATTGGGCCTCATGCAAAAACCGTTCGTACGCACAGATTTGTTCTTAAGTTGTGCGTACGAGTGATWTAGGAGAATTTGTGACATTCACCAATTTTCTCGTATTATAAGATTTTTTTCAAATACGAATAAAATTCACGAGTGGTCCAGACCTGTCGTATATTTTATTAGCAGTCAGTCTGCTGTTATCCAGACGGGTTTTCTTCACTAATAACTTTATATTTCGTTAGTTTGAAGATATTTTGCGTGTGCTATGATGCAGTTTACTTATGAAAATACATTTCCTCAATGGTATTTTTAATATGAAAAGAACTTCACTGAGTGAGAAATAGTGTTAAGAGCAGCAGACAGTTTGTTTCAGTCTCACTTTGCTCTGTTACTGCCGAGAGCCTGCAGGAGTCATGGGCGGGGTGTGTGGGGTGTGGGGTGGGGAGGTGTGCTCCTTGATGAGGAAACTCTGCTTAAAGTCATGTCCCAGGGGTGTTTCTGGTCCCAAAAGGCGTTTCTGGTCCCCATCTGTCATTTTGCTCCTCTGCATGGCAGCCTAAAAACACTGCAGGATTTCTCAAACATGCATGAATGAGTCAAAGCAAGGATTTGGGCATGTTTTTATGAGAGTATAACATTATAACATGATATAAAACTCAAAAAAGTAGATTTTACATGATATTGCCCTTTTAATGTTTTTCTTTGGCTTTTCCTATCTTAGATTTTGACAGACACAGCTGGAACAATTACAGGTGTAGAACATTTTGGTTTTTGGGTCATTTATCTGTATTCAGTTTATGGATGCAGAGTTCTCGTGTAATCGGATCTCCGGTGTTTACAGGTGCTCTCTCTGATGGTTACCAGTCAAAACAAAACTTAAAATAAACAAAAGCTTGGCTTGAATTCAAGGCTACGTTCACACTGCAGGCAAATCCGACCCAAATCAGATTTTTTTTGACCCATCTGACTCATATCCGATTTTTTAATGACAGTCTGAACGAGACAAATACGATTTTTTCAAATCCGACCCAGGCCATTTCAGTATGTGGTTTTAAATCGGATACATATCTCATGTTTTCAAAGTGACTGCAGTGTGAACGCTCATGTCACATTTATCTGACTTTTTCATCAGAAGGAGGAGGTGAAGGACCGATAAGACACTAACCTCAAGTCTCGCTGTTTAAATCTGTAGCTCCATGTGTTTACAGCTCCAAACCACAAGTCCAGTTGCTTCATCTTTTTACTTTTCATTGGTATGA
>NW_013952463.1:1268493-1276085 GCF_001266775.1 Austrofundulus limnaeus
AATTAATCATGATTAATTCTTTTGCCAATATTGCCCAACCCTAGTCATGCCACACCTGACAGCACTTCACTGGTAATTACTGGTATCGGTACTCAGTATCGGCATGTACTTGTACTCTGTTTGAAAAACTCTATCGGTGCATCCCAACTCAGAGACGAACGTGTTCTTGGGGAAAGCAGGAAGAGGAAGTAGAAAACTTGAGCGCGCAGTTTGAAGCAGTGTAAACGTTAACTGTTTGCTGCCATCAACCATGTGTTTGTTTTTAAAGGAATAATCCAACTTTTTAGTTGAGCAGCAGCTCCTGAGTTTAACAGAAAGACTGGAAACAGGACCTGTTGCAGGTTTAGAAGGAGAAGCAAAACTAATATATTTGACTCTCCACAGGTGATATAGATGATAGCACTAACATCGTTCAGCTCGAGTCTGGAAATAAATCGTTGATCTTTTGTATCAGTTTCCAGGTATTAGTCTGGTACCGCCGCCTCAAAGTGGGTCGTTCTGCTCCAGTCTTTCTGTTAAAGGTAAAAGCTGCTCACGTCACTAAACAGTCAGCACTGCAGGGACGCTCTGCTGACAGCAGGGGGTGTGAGCGGGACGGCTGCTGCTGGTGACTGAGCTGGACTTTTTCACCTCATTTGGAGAAAAAACAGCTGAGAAGTTGTGAGAAAGAGCAGCTTCTTCCAGCAGACTGYCGTCCTGAGCACACCTTCCTCTGTTCATGTATGAAAACACCTTTTGTTGCTTATTTTTATGTTGTAAATGTATATTGTATCATTTATTTTTTTCCATTGTCTTTGCTAATCTGGGTCTCATCTAAAACCAGAGCCATGTTAACGGTGATCCTGAAGCTTTCAGTCTCTGTAAAGATTCGTTCCCAGCTGCAGGAGGAGATCACACTAACGTCGCCTCAAGGATAAACCAGGAACAGGAAGTCTGCAGCTGTCGTCCGACATTCCGGCCCGACACCAAATGTAGAATGATTTTTACAGTAACTGCTCCGGTTTGGTCAGATGTCACGCAAAAGGAAAAACAATCATGCCATTTTTTTTTAATTTAATCTTTTTCTCCGTTTGTAGCATTCATTTAAATGTATATTATCTTGTTTTCACCTTGTTTATAGAAGCCATTATTAGTTGAATTTGTTGTATCAAAACCTTATTTTAAGTAATTTTTTTAAAGAATTGTTGTAAAAATTGAATGTTACCTTTTGTAAAACCTTTTTTCAAATGGATCACAATAAAAGTCTGAAAACTTCCAGTAACACACAGTCGTTGGTGTCGACTCTTGTGCTGCAGTGTGCCGTCCTTCAGTCCGGCACTCTTCAGCCATTTKGTCAGATCGGCCACTTCAGTTACCTGTCTGTGGTACATCACATGCAGGGTGTTTTCCTTTGATTGTTTTTTCAGCTCTTTTCAGTTCTCTGAGACATTTATTGAGCACCTCGTCTCTTGGGGCTGTCTTCCTGGTGTGTTTTTGGAGCTTGGATATTTAATCTTGGATGGTGGCTCTGATGTTCCCCAGGCCTTTGCCTCCTGTGTGCTTAATGTATAGCCTGTAGACACTGATTTGGGGTGGAATCCATCATGCATGGTGAGGACAGGTTCCCACGGGTCCTTGAAATCCTGGAAAGTTTGTGAATTTGAAGGGAAAAAACTTTAACTGTCCTTGAAAGTTTGTGAAAACAGCCAAAAATTACACTTGTCCTTGAATGCTTTTTGGAGAGTGAAGTTCTCTATTCACATAACTGATTTTCATCCTCTGTAAAAAAAGTAAAATAACTTACATTTGTTGCAGTGGATAACTCAGGATTACGGTAAGGCTTTCAACAAATAACATGAGCCATAGTCATAGTTTTACCCAATCAGAGCAGAGCAGGGTGGGTCATTCTTTCTGGGCCCAGGTGAGAGCACCACAGCTCCTCCTGTCCTCACCGAGGGTCTGGACATGTTCACATCCCCTCCTCCCAAACTGAGCTGCCAAACCTCYCAGGATATAATTACTTGTTCATGTATTGTGGATATAAATGTAGGGTGTACATTTAATCCACTTTCTTTCATTGATTCTGACTCAACAACTTCTATGTTGTTCAGTTTTCATTAAATTTACATGAAATTAAACCTGTTTATTGGTAACATTGGGTACCAGTAGGTAATTGCCGTCAAGTGTGGTTCTTGAACTTGAGGAAACTGGTACTGGAAAAGTCCTTGAATTTGATGTTGACCARGGTGTGGCAACCCTGTGAGTAATTTGGTRGTCACTACATCTACAAGTGCAAGTTAAAAACTACCATGCATGTCAACAACACCCAGAAACACTGCTGGTTTCTCTGGACCTGAACTCATCTGAGATGGACTGACACAAAGTGGAAAAGTGTCCTGTGGTCTGAAGAGTCCACATTTCAAATGGACGTGACCTTCGGGCCAAAAAAAAAAAAAAGACTGTCCAGAATATCATCGGCACAGAAATCTAAAGCCAGCATCTCTGATGGTATGGGGGTGCATTCGTAGCATGGCTAACCTGCAGATCTTAATGCTGAAAGCAACATACAGGATTTGGCGCAATGTATGCTGCCATTCAAGTGACATCATTTTCAGGAACGTCCTTATTTCAGCAAGACAATGAAGACACATTCTGCACTTGTTACAACAGCGTGGCTTCAGAGTGAGAGTGAAGGTACTAGACTGGCCTGCCTGCAGTCCAGACCTATCTCCCACTGAAAATGTGTTGCACATTATGAAGCACAAAATACAACAGAGACCCTGGACTGCTGAGCAACAAGCAAGAATGGGAAAGAATTCCAGCTACAAAGCTTTTATAATTAGTGTCCTCAGTTCCCTAACACTTACTGAGTGTTGTTAAAAGGAAAGCTGATGTAACACAGTGTTAAATATTCTCTTCTTCCAGCTTCTTTGGAATGTAATTGTAAGAAATACGTGTTTTAATATGGTATGTCCGAATAAACAGGATTCAGCTGGATTTCTTGTTAAAAACTTTATTTCAGTTCTCTGACTCCAATCAGCTTCATTCAGCTCTCAGCAGCACAGGCCTCAGCGTACAACCTTGGGCCAAACCAAAACAAACACGGGAGCTCTGCTCTGAGCAGACACTCTGCAAAAAACACTGACAACTTCTCACTACTATAATAATGAATTGAGCTTATAATGTTTATCCCTTCCTGGTTACACCTCAGAGGTGTTACCTTTTACGTCAGACGTCAGAACGTCACTCAGTTTTGTTTAGGCTAAGAGAAAGAACACATGATAACACACCAACTCTTTGTCAGCTTCAACCTTACAGACTGAAATGATCAGAAAGTATAAAATACAAAACTGAATCTAATATTCAATTCATCAGTTACAAAATTTCTTCATAGTGTTGCAGGCATCAACTTCAAAATGAGTGAATATTTGAAACAAAAAACACAATAAAGTTTATCTGTTTGAACATAAATATCTTGTCTTTATAACTGATTATAGGGAAAAAAAGGATTTGGAAACCACTGTATTGTTTTTATGTTTTACACAACGTCCCAGCGTCATTAGAATTGGACACACCAGTCGAGGTGAGATCAGGTTGTCTCGGAAAACCAGAAGCTGTTTGTCGACTTTATGTCGGATCAAATCCTCAGAAATACTTCAGCTTTTTTAGTTCAGAGGAAACCGAAATGTGAGCAGAAAAGTGTTTCAAGATCAGAACAAACTGTTGACAAAGATGAGGAGGCAGCTGAGAGGAATCCATTTCATCAACTGCAATGATGGTAAACTTTAACACTGCTTCATTAAAAAAAAGTGAAACATGAGAGCAGAGTTATCAATACTTAGGTTGTTTGTTTGATTCCTGATGACTGAAAATGTTTATATTTAACCAGCTGCAGTCAAGATAAAGTTTAGGATTTATTAAGACAAATGAAATCTCAAAATCTTCCAAATTAAATGTTCGTGTCTGAGTAACTCAGGATGGGAAAAGAACTGGTTCATGCTTGGGAGATGTCAGATCTCTACTTTTTAACTAAATACAAAGTTAAAAGTGCTGCAAGAACAGAGTGGACTCAGACCAGCTGGAACATCTGAGACCAACAGATCCTGTGGTGAAGAACCTGAGTCCAGAATCCTGCCTCCAGAGTAAACAACCAGTCCAGCAACCAGTCACTGCTTCTGACCAGCAGCTTTCACTTCTGGACTTCAACACGTTTAGAATCACTGCTTTAATACATGTTATCTGATTTATTATTTACAAATAAATGGCAAAGAATCAATGGCTTCCAGAGGCAATGCTAAAAAACATAAAACTGAGTCAATATTTTGAAAATGTCTCATCAAGCTCAGAGAAGCTTGAGCAGGTTTTACATTAAACAAAGCTGTTAGGTCAGTCTGACTGATGCTGTTACAGGACATGTTCAGTAGTGGCAACAGTTCCACTAATCTGCTAATAATGGAACTAGCTTCATATTTAGCAGATTGGCTTTTTTTTTCTATAACTTTGTTTAACTCTGTTAAACTGATTTGCTTCAACTAAAATAGGCTCTGCTAACTTCTAAGTCCACTACAAAATTCACAAGTTGTAAAACTTTTTATTCTGATTAAAAATAAAAACTCTCCCTTTTGCAGGCAGTGCTGGATGTGTCAGGCACGGTGTGTGAGCGTGTAGCATCTTTAGCTGCTAAATCAAAAATAGATTCAAAAGTAAATAAAATAACATTTAACAATATTTAAAAAAGCTGACTAGCCTACATATAAAATATGGTAAAGAAAGTATGCTACTTCTTGTTTGGCTAGCTTAAAAAAAATACAAACTTGATCCAGAAAAGGTTAAACTATGATTTGTCTGTAACCTACGATGGAGTATTAGGGCCACACGAGATTTTTATTATTATTATGAGATTAAAGTCGTAATTTTATGAGAATAGTCATAATTTTACGAGATTAAAGTCGTAATATTACGAGAAAAAAAGTCAATCATGACGTGTAATTCCCGTTCCTCGTTTCATTTCCTCACATCTGCCATGTACAGCCATGTGTCTGTGTTTATACAGTAGTCCGTGATGACTCGTCACTGTTAGATTAATATGCTTTCATCCAAATTAGCTTTGTGACGACTAAATCTGTCAATGCATCTATTAATTACAATACAGCTTCAGTTTATAGTCATTTGCACAACAGCCAATCTACTTATAAGTTGATGCTAACGTGCTAAAACATTAACTATTTATTTATAGCAATACTAAAGAACAAACTGACAAATTATTCAACATTTCTCATTTGAATGCAGTGATAACTGCATGTTTTTTCATGTAAAGGCTACAATTTTATGACATTTTTCTCGTAACGACTTTAATCTCGTGATATAACAACTTTGATCTCGTAATATTATGATTTTATTTTTATACAACTACTTTAATGTCGTAATATTATGACTTTATTCTCGCAATTTAAAAAAAATCTCGTTTTGTGGCCTTATACTCCGTCATAGTAACCCGCGTTTTCTGCACAAATAAATACAAGCAAATAGAAAATTCTAAAACCACGAATGGACATTCTATCATTGAAGTCCATTTTCTTCTACAAGTGTTAAAAAGGTACAAGAGTGAGTTATAACAACAACATTAAGGATTCTTATCCTTGTGAATTACTAGTCTAAATACACAGAAGAATTTCCAGTCGGATTCAAAGAGCAATTGTCAATAAAGAGGAGGAGCCGCAGGTAATGGGTGTGTCTAAGGAAAATTTAGCCTCGATCACTGTTGTAAGTTAATTCCTTAGGGGAAGATAGGACATAACATCCAGATGTATGTGGTTAGCACTGGATGAATTCTCCTCGCCACTCACTTAAACARACCAATTCCACCACTCGCAAGGTGAACCCTTCTTTTGTGAGATTTAATCCTAGCCATTTAAAACAGAGTGAGTCGACGACAAAGACTAGTTGTATCACTAGTTAGACAGAGCTGGAACTCGGGTTTGGATTGGCTGATTTGCCTCAGATGATCCCACCTTCAAATTAAACCAATAGAAAACTAACAATAGGTTTGTGTCAGTCCCACCGGTCTTCTTCTGGGAGGAGATGAAGACGTGGGACATCATCTAGCGGTTAGCATTAGCTTTCACTCTTTTATCTTAGATTCTTGTTTAGTGGATTAGTGAACTGAACTTTTTGATTAGCTGTGCCCAATACAGGAAATGTTTCTAGACTGAAATAAAGTTCTTGACAAAAGCTACAAATATTTAAAGCTTGTAGATCAGCTCAAACCAAGATTCAAAAAGAGAAATATGACGACAGACTCAGAGAAATAGATTATTTTTATTTTTTTCTCACTTTTGGCATCCTAGTTTCCTAATAAAACAACAGATTTAGACTCTTTTGCTTCATAATGTTTCAATCCACCTGAGAGCTTTGTGACAGTTATAACCCATGATTTATTCGTTGTAATGATTAATAACTACTTTTGATTATTTTCCCTTGATTTGGTCCTATAAAAAACAAAAAAGCACCAACCCTGAACCAGCTCTTTAAATGGAGATGAACCTTATTGTAATTTAGTGTCAAATGTTTTTCTCTTTTAAAGCGGGAGGAAATTCTTTCCTATCCTGACATGATTCACTTGTGGGGAGGAAAAAAAAAGCTTCAACCACAGTCATAACCAGAATCAGTGCAATAAAAACCTAACATTTGACATCCAAAACAGACAAGAAGTAAAAAATAAAAATGTTTGCTTCACAAAGTACATTCTTGCTGCCTGTACCCCCACTGGTACACACATAGAAAAATCAACAACAACCCAGTCTGTGGTGAGTCTCTCTTCTTGAAGCGGACTCTTTAAACAGAGTCCGGTTCAGCGGCCCGGCGGTTCTCACAGCTCTGAGTGGACGTCTGACAAAGAGACAGAAAGCAGCAGGAGGTCAGATGAACTCAGGAGTTGTTTCTGTGCGGAGCAGCTGCTGCCAATCATCAGTACCTGTTGTCTGCTCCTGCGTCGTCTGGTTCTCCTGGACTCGGGTCTGCAGCCGTTTTATCTCCTGGTCGTAGTCCGTCCACTCTGACACGATCCGGACCGCGGCCTGCAGCTTGGGCTCCTTGGTCATCGGGTTGTTACACTGGTTGTGAAGAAAAAAAATGGAGATTTGAAACGAGCCCGAAAATGTAGAGCTGAGGTTTTATTTGCTTTTCCAAATATTCTATTGCGTGTTTTTTATTTTAACCTTTTTATTTTAACTTTTAAAAAACAACATAAATTCAATATATAATTAAATACAAATCATAAATAAATGAAAGGTAGTAGAAGAAGACAAAATCTTATTTTAACTTATCTAATCTGAGCATTTGGACTGGTAGATACTTTTCTGTGATGCAAAATATAAATAAAAAAAACTGAAGGAAATAAAATGCATCAACCATAATGTTCAAATGATGCCTGAATGTGATGGAGCATCCTTGCCCCTTCACACTTTTCAGCAGACTTTGATTTAGATCACAGTTCCTATGCACACATAGTTTACACATAGCCATGTCATCCTCAAAATTCTCCTTTCAGTTAGTTTGCAATTGGTCAGTAAAGTCATTGTCATATATTTTTCCTCATCAGCTTAGAACAACCA
>NW_013952463.1:1278086-1283787 GCF_001266775.1 Austrofundulus limnaeus
ACACACACACACACACACATGTTTATGTTTGCACAGCTATCCATTTGGGGACATTCCATTGACTTCCATTACATTCCTACAGCCTAACCCTGACCACAAACCCTAAGGCTAACCTCACAGGTACCTACCTGACCCTAAAACTAACCTAATATCAATTCACACCTTGGTCCTAAACCCAACCCCCAACCCTCCAATGACATTTAAACCAAATGGGGACTCGACTTTTGTCCCCAAATGTAGGATTTTTGTCTTAAAATTGCCCCCAAATGTCACCAAAGCTGAACCCCCCCCCACACACTCACTCACCAAATCGATGGTCTTTGCGCTCCTCTTGGAGCTGTCATCACACCACGTCTCACACCACAGCCACTCCTGAGGCAGAGACTTTATGGGGACCTGATGGATCATGTTGTTGGGAAGATCCTAAAACAGAAAAACACACAGATCTGTGTTAAAGAGGCACAAACAGGAACACAGCATTTTTTTAAAGTGCAACAGAAGCATTTCCATATCAAAGTCAAGTAACAACGTATGGCTCCATCAAGACTGTCTGAATCAGAAGCAGCTGGAGCTCACAGACCTGGTCCAGGTTGGACAGGCTGTTGGGGTCCTGGCTGAGCCCCTGGTACTGTCCTCTGAGTCGGTCTCCAGCAGCGATCTTCCTGAACTTCTTTAGGTCCACGACGTACAGAGCGCTGCAGATGGACAATAGACGCTACGTGAGCCACAGAGTGTAAAAAAAAACAACCTGAAAAGAAGCTGAGTCAGCACCTGATGTGGTATTTGCGTCCGGCGAGGTGGCTCGCCCAGTAACCAGACTTCCAGAAGCGATAGCCGTCCATCTCCCTGCGGCTCTCGCAGAACGGGGTGTAACCGTACGGAGCGCCTTCCAGGTCCAAGTCCCGCAGCTCCTTCAGGTCGGTTCGCACAATCTGAAGACAGAAAATACTAAAGTTATGTAAGTTCCTCCTCAACAAAACCTGAGCTTTTAACACGTTAAGACTATTTTCTTCTTAATCTAAGTTCCTTCACTTCATCTTCATGAAGAGCAGACATCCAAACAAATGTCTGAAGAAGAAGCGTTTGCACAGTTTCGTAGGAACGGACCTGGTCGGCGTCTACAAAAAGGATCTTGTCCACAGCGAGGGGGAACAGTACGTCCAGGAAGAGGATCTTGTAGCCCCAGATGATCCTCTGCTTCTCCGTCTGCTGGTGCAGCCAGCGGGGCCACTTGTACTGGACCAGCTCGTACTGGAAGCCGTACTCCTTCGCCATGTGGGGAATAAACTCCTGCAAGGAGACGATAAACGAAGTGAATGGTTTGTTTTCTGTATTCTTACACAGATCTAACAGTTTCATTTAGAAACCCTGTTCTTCACAGCAGCTTCTCCTGGAATCTAATGTTTCACAACCTTTGGAGGAAACTCAACAGGAGACCTGAGGTGTCATTAAAAACTACAAGCAGGCAGTAAAAACTGAGACAATCTGGAGAATAATAATAAGCACTCAYTCCTCAGTCAATAATTCATTTAAAGTTCAGAGCTCCAATTTTAAATCTGCATTATTGATGAAGACAAAGCTGCAGCTGAGATCATCTAAAAGCCAGATCTCAGTCCCACCTTGAAAGTTGGGGACAGGTAGTTCTTCAGGAACCAGAATTTGACGGGAGTTTTGGTGTTTTTTAAAACCGACAGCATCATAATCCTGAGAGAGAGAGAGAAAAAGAAGAAATGATAATGATGACAAGCCTGGGATAAAACCAAAAAACACCAAAGTCAGTCAAATGTTGAAACAAACAGGAAAATAAGACGTTTGTTTGTGAGAATTTCTGATGGATYTGAATCTTCACCTGAGGAACCTTTCATAAAGATGTCCTGAGGCCACAGAGAAGATATTGATGACATCATCTTTCTCTTGTTTAGGCTCCTCTACCTTCCCCCCACCCGTGAAACCTCTGAAAGACAAAAAGCTAAAGTCAGAGTCAACGTTTTTTTTTAGGTATCTGCAAAATATAAAGCAAATATTATTATAATTATTACTAATAAATTAGTTCTGGGCATAGATTAAGATTTTTTTTTTTACAATTAATCAAAATTACATTAAAAGGAAAAGATTACTGAAGGGGATCAATGAATGGAAGTCTGAATAATATAGCAGAAAACAGGTTGAATCTCTTCTAAAAACTTTATTCCAGTCTCTCGCTCCAATCAGCTMCAGCAGTCAGGTCTCATCTGAACATGAAGTAATAAAGTCTCAGGAGCAGCTGCAGACTGCACAGAACAAACAAAACCTCTGCTCATATAATGATGATTCAGCATTTTAACACACGACCCTGAAGGTGTTTCCTTTTACATCAAACTTTAGAACGTAAAGAACACACTGATAACACACCAATCATAACATGGCTGCAATCATAATGTATGAAATACAACATCGGATCTAACATTTAATCACTTACAAAACTTCCTTCACTACTAAGGCTGAATGTGTTCATTTGTGTGTTGCAATACAACACATGTGCGACACACTGTACTTTTTTCCCTTTGTTTTTCTTTTTACGGCTTGTGTCTTTTTCATTCCTCATGAACTCATAGGTTCAGATTATTTTAATGATAATGTTTTAAATGTTTTTCTGTATTTTAAACTGGTTTTATTGTCTACATTTATGTGTTGCTCAATTTATTCATTTGGCTTAATTGTGAAGCACTTTGGCCAACTTCTGTTGTTTTTGTGTGCTATATAAGTAAAATTGACATTGACACTCATTGGGAATGACAATAAAAATGCCTTGAATTCTTGCTTAATCTCATTATTATACAGCAGGGCTATTCAACTGGTGGCCCATGGGCCACATCTGGCCCGCGAGTGACCAAAGTTCGGCCCGCCAATTTGTTTATTCATCTCTTAAGCCCAAACCCYCGGTTTTCTACTTTGATTACTCTAAGCTCTTTTAGATAAACATAGACATGTTTGTTATTTATGAAACGTCAGAATCTTGGCTAGAAGCTGGTAAAAAGCATTTCTATAAACACTCAAGACAGTTCAAACTACAAGCAGTTGAAGATAAAATGATGAAAGTGAAAATAAAATTGGTTTAAAAATTTGGCAAGTCAGAGATGTCTAAATACTATTTGTGTCAAATATGAGGCATAATGTGTTCTTTTTGTTTTTGATAATGTGTAATTATCACTACTTTTATAGGGTTCAGTGTGTTGTACTCATGATTAAATGCAGCAAAATAAACTAATTCAAAGGTAACAGGTCTTTGTAATACTTAGTTTATTTACATAATAACTTTAATTGCTGGGTGTTTGGCCCCTCAGCTGTTGACCAGCAGTAACTGTGGCCCCCGGAGCAATTTAGTTGAATAGCCCTGTTATTCAGAAAATTAAATCCCGACTCAAAGATGTTCGGAGCATTTTTCAGGTTCTGTTTTATATATAAAAAGGGTCATTCCATTTTCACAAACTTTAAACACAATACCACATGTCTGCAGACCCTCCTCTTTTTCTTACGGTGSTTTTAAATTGAAGTCATATTTCAGGCTCGAACTTCTCCGGTGGTCAGACAGTTCAAGGTTTGACGCTCTTACAAATAACTTTATTTCTATCTGGCCCGCCGTCGGGAAGAGTTGTAACCCATAAAGTCCGGTGACTTCCTCTTTGTTTCTGTCTGTGCTTCACCGGTTAACGTGAGCGCTGCACGTGGCCGGGCAACAAACCAACAACGAAGGCTCTCTTTGGTTGAGGAGCAAACGTCCATCTAAGACGTGATCAATATTCAGCCCCTCATTGACCACTGGCTTTGTCTGTGTGAGTGTGTTCAAAGCCAGTGAACAGACATAAACATAAAGAAAAAATAACATAAAATAATTATCAACTTTAACTGTCAGCTGCATTAACGTGATAATGAGTTAACATGATAATAACAAGTTAACGTGCCCAGCACTATAATAAATTAAAAACATATTGAACTGAAGAAATAGTCAAATAAAACTTTAGTTCTTCCTCACATTTACACAGGAGGAAAACAGAAAGTTGGCATATTTGTAGAAACTGGAAGGATCCGAGCAACTTCTTTACCCGTTTCTAATTTCTAAGCTGTACCTGGCCAAAGAATTCCAGAAGCCAGAGTCATTTTCCTCCGTTCCATCGCTCAGCAGCTCCTCGTTGAGCTTGTCTGGCTTCTTCTGGACCTGCAGAACACAGTTTTAACTCAACCAGCTTAAATACGCAAACAAGAGCAATACATGGAGATAAACTTGAAATAAAGACCAAAGGTAAAATAACTAAATACACCGATTTGTCTACAAGGATTTAAATATCTCAACAGAAACGCTTCAGTCTGAGTTGGTGTTTAGGAGAGAGCTGAAGGATTTCTGTAAAGGAAAACGCTGAGCTGACCTTGACTTTAATGATCCTGCTCTTGAAGTTGTTCAACACCACTATGATGTCATCCGAGTCTGCCGGGGAGTCTGTGCCGTCGTGGCTACAGAGAGGGAAGAAACAGGGATCGGATCATAAAACCAACAATTTACGACTCGTTTGGAGATCTGGCTGAGTTTAAAAAATGAATCAAACATTTCATCAYGGCGGCTGAACAGAGCGGATCCTTTTCACCTGTAAATCCTGTAGATTTCATCAGAGCGGCCCTTCCTCAGCTTCAGCATCCAGGCTCCGGGGGTGGCTTTGAGCTGGAAGTAACCCTGCAAACAACAAACACGGGAGACTGAAAACATCCCGCTAAAAGAATAAACTGCACACCGTCTTATTGCTACGTCTTATCTCACCAGGTTTGCCATGACGATGGTGTCCACAATCACCGGCTCGGACGCCGTCCCCAGAGTGAACTGGAGGCCGCGCGGAGGCTGACCTGAACCCACGTCGAAACAATGCCCTTCTAATAAAAGATGCTCCAGCTCGTATTCTGCTGCTACGATGTTCTCCACCTGCAAACACAGGAGAGCAGCTTCAAAGATGTGCGTTAGCAATCATTCTCCGACTGGAGCTTTTTGGAAAAAAGGAGGACATTTCCTCAAACTCCTTAGTGTAAAAATAAAAACTGGCATAAAAAAAGTCAGAGGGAGACGAGCTTCTTTGGAGAACTTGCACAGCGTGAGAAAATTAAAAGTTTGAGTCTGATTTGGGACTAACAAAGTAAAGGTTTCACCTTTTGTCTCACTATAAATAATCTAAAAGCTGTGAGAGTTACTCATGCTTTCCTTGAAGCTTAATAAGGAGTCAGAACAACAATGAAGCATCCCTTAGAAACACTAAAGAAAAACAAGAAATATGTAATAAAGAGTTGAACTGATACAACAGCTTAAACGAGGTTTGTAAGCTCGGCTCTAACAGGTCACCTCCTCCAGGTAGATGTTGTCCAGGTCGTAGCGGGTGCGCACGGACTCCACCATCCAGCTCTCAGGGGTGTTGAGGTTCAGGGTGAAGAGCGGAGACTGAGGCATGTCCAGGAACTTGGCCATGGGGCCAGGAGAGAAACTCCCGTCAGCCTGGAAGACCACCTCTGGCTCCAGGACRTAACGGTAAAAACTGCAGGACGACAAACGGAGGAGAGCGAATCCATGAGCAGAAGACTGGAGATTCACAGTTTATTTACAGACTGAGGCAGGGGTGTCAAACTCATTTTCCTCGAGGGCCACATGAGTGTTATGGTGGCCCTCGAAGGGCCAGTTGTAATGAAC
>NW_013952463.1:1284951-1286735 GCF_001266775.1 Austrofundulus limnaeus
AATATTTTTATACTACATTTATCCATTTTAAATACACTAACCTCACTCCTTTGKAACAACTAAGGCAAAAATGTAATTAATTCAGAAAATCTTTTCAGGACCCCACTTTGGGTCCCGACCCCAACTTTGGGAAACACTGGTATAGATAACCAAAATTTCTACTGAAGTATGTGTACTTTGTTACATCTCTGAGTTTAAGTAAAGATTTCGCATAATGTGCAATTCTCAGAGTATGTGTTATAAATGTCACTCAGCCACTATCACACTCAATTATAGTTTAACATCAGTAAAACTGGACAAGTTCATGTGTTTTCAAAGGTCAGTTTATAGCGGTGGTGGAGTACTGAATGATTCTGGTTTAATGTTATTGTTGTAGTCTCACCTCTTCAGTGGCATTTCTGACAGTTTGGATTGGCAGTTCATGAAGACCCTCAAGTTTAAATTGACGAGCTGCTTCAGAACCTGCAAATGTGACGAGATGTCAGAGGAAAGAAAAGAATATTAGAAATAAGTTAGTCTTCCTCAGTCTGTTTAGGACACATTGTCATACAGTATAAAGGTACACCATCATCTTCATTGGTCATTGGTCAAAAGCAGGGCTATTAAACTGGCGGCACGTGGGCCACATCCGGCCTGTGGATGACTTCAGTTGGGTTTGCCAATAAGGACATTAAAAAAATTATAATTTTAAACTTTATTTAATATAATAACCAATTTTAAAACATTTTAAAGCTTAAATCTATGATTCAGCACAGMAAAATWAAGTAAATAGATTTAAAAAAATTATAATACTCTACTCTTTTACATACATCCCCAACCCTAACCCCAGATGTCCGGCATCTGAGCTGTTGGCTTTGAGTAACTGTGACCCAGCTGAATCGCTCTGCTCTGCAGTAAAACTAACTGATTTTAACCATGGTGTTGATCCAGTTTGTGATTGATGCCAACAGACAGTGCTTCTTATTTTTGCCTTCTGAGCGATTCTGAAAATGCTCGAAGCACCCACTCTGGACTGCAATTATGGGATMAATCTTGTGCCAGCAGGAATTGAATTTGAAATGCTCAGATTGAATCTGAAGGTGCAAAATTTGAAATTGAATTCATTGTTTGAATGTTACTAAATTGAAACTGAATTTAATGATTTGAAACTGAATTTAAAGTTTTGTATCTGAATTAATTTGCTTTGAAACTGTATTTTGGTTTATTAAAAATTCAGTTTGACGACTTTCACTTTCAGTTCCATATTTCTATTTCGGTTCTAAAATTCATATTTTTGTGTCACACATCCTGGTCCTTGAGAAAGCCAGCCAGAGTAATCAAACACAGATCCACWGATTTATGTTTCACTTTGGTGAAGTTTCCCTTCTGTATGTAACAGAGTTGTTGCAATCCACTGTAAATTAATTAACTGCAAATTAATTCAGATACAAAACTTTAAATTCAGTTTCAAATCATTAAATTCTGTTTCAGTTTAGTGAAATTTATTTTCAAACCAATGCATTCAATTTCAAATTATGCCCATTCAGATTCAATTTGAGCAWTCCAAATTCAATTCCTGCTGGCACAAGATTTATCCCATATGCAATATCTGGAATCTCTTCTTAAGTACACAAATTTTATCTATACTTGTATATTTAAAGGGATCCTGGATTAGTTGTAACATTAAACTTTATTTGATAAACATTTATTTTAACTGTAAAATAAAGACTGTAAAAACACTGTAGGCTGTTTAGTTTTGTAAATTTTTAAAAATATATTTTAACAGGGGGGGAGCTATTTTATTT
>NW_013952463.1:1287209-1290540 GCF_001266775.1 Austrofundulus limnaeus
AAATAAAATAGCTCCCCCCCTGTTAAAATATATTTTTAAATTTTTACAAAACTAAACAGCCTACAGTGTTTTTACAGTCTTTATTTTACAGTTAAAAATGTTTATTAAATAAAGTCTCATGTTACAACTAATCAGGGATCCCTTTAAATGCATTTATTTCATTTATAAAAAAACATGAGCACAACTAATATTCCAGATCTACATCATTTTCTTAACTTATCTATGTATTCTCGTTCTATTCCATTTTTATTTTAGTTTAGTTTTAAATTATGTCATTTTACTTTCGGGTTTATGAGGCTGAGTTTATTTACTTTTTATTTTTTGCTGATTATAATCACTGCCAGTGATATAATGGTGCAATTTAAAAAGAGAAGCACTGTTGGAGCATGATGGGGAGGGCAGGTGTGAGATGTTCAGACACACTGAAGTGTCATGTTCCATTTAAACGCATGTTCCGCTTTGCTTTATAAATAAATCAAGTTGGGGTTAAACACACTGGCTGGGCAGAGACGGACAAAGATGGACCGTCCAATCAAATAACAGACGCAGACGACCTACCGTTAAAAGTGGAGCCAGTTTCTGAGCTTCCCTTGTAACCGGATCCACCACCGCGACAACATCGAAGTACACGTCTCCCTCTTTAGGTCGAATCTTCACAGCACTGCCAACAAATCGCAGATCAATGATCGAGTGAAGTAAACAAAATGATTTTCCTGTTTTCTTCAGGGAACACTGGTTTCACTGATTTATCATCAGTACGGATGCTTTGTAAAAAAATCCCCCAGGAGAAACACAGGTCTATAAACACCACAAAAAGCAAATTATCTTTAAGCGTTACGGCTGTACCTGTAGCGATCATCTGCAAAGCCGTACTCTATCCGGGCTTCTCCTTTGGGCTGAGAGGAGAGCAGAGCATCCACMTTCATCACAAGGTCACTGGCCCTGAGAGAAAAGCTGCATCAACTCACAGAAATTTTTGGAGTAGTTTAACCATAAAGCAGGGCTATTCAACTGGTGGCACGCAGGTCACAATCGGCCCGCCAATTTAAAATTCACGATCCAATGTAACAAAATTAATAAATTAAAAAGGTAAAAAATAATGTGGTGAATGTAACAGGTCTGTCTTGTAAATGAGACAATGAGTCTCAAGAGATTTTCCTGTATAAATAAAGGATAAATTAAAATAATAATAATAATAATACTTGTTCTGTTACAGACTGCGGTGTTTCACATGCCACCCCTGAGCAGTTTAGTTGAATAGCCCCGCCATAAATGATGTTTAGAAAATAAATACCTGTCCTCCTCCATTTCAAACTGCTGCACTTTGCTTTTGATACGCTCTCCTGATGTTTTCAGGATGATGTTCTCCAAAAGCAGGAAGTCATCCTGRTTAAATACCTCTTTCTCTTCCAGTGGGCCAATGATCTGTGGAGAAAAGCAACTTTTACCATGAATTTAACTTTATTTACCAAGAAGATACTTTTATATACTGCAGGCCAACTACAAATCCATATTTAGACGCAGGTTTAAAGCAGAGACTGACTCACTCTTCCATTGCTGATAACTGCTCTCTGTCCTTTCTTCAGCTTCAGCACATCTCGGCAGAAGGCAGCGTGGGAGAGCAGGAAGTCAAATTTGGGACCCTCATATGCACTTTTAAACAGCGACAAATCCATGCCCTACAGAAAAAGAAAACGTTAAAAGTTGCATCGCTAAAAACAAAAGAAAATCTTTTAACAGACGGGTTCAACTCCTCACCCCGACGGCAAACTGCTCCACATCAGCACCCTTCTTCAAAGCCGCCACCGTCTCCTCCTTGGCCATCTTGGTGATGAAGTTCTTGGCGTTGTTGGCGGACTGCGTCTGCATGGCGGCCCAGACCGCTCTGGCCACTTGGCTCGTCTCAGCAGACGGATCAGCTGAAGGGTTGTTGATCATCCCCAGTCGGACATTGTTGCTGGTTTTCTGGCAGGAGTGACAACTTGACTTGAGCTCACTCTGATGTTATAAACGCGTATTTTCTACGATTTCCATAAATTATCCTTTCAGACAATTTCATCATTACAGACAGAATGTGTCATTTTTCCACAGAAGGATTTTAAAGGACGACTCACCATGTGTCTGATAGCATCATAAAGGAGTTGGCGTCCGGAGGGCTTATCAAAGTCACCGACCACCCAGAAAGTGACAGGACGAATGTATCCATCATCTGATGAGGAGAAGAGGAAGAGTTAAAATAGGGAACTCATTTAAACATCAGCGGGGTTATTCCTAATAGTTCATGTGCATCCAAGGGGCAAAATCCTGTWTATTTAACAAGCTGCCGCCAATAATGTCTGATCCAACCTACTAACTTACAAGACTGAAGTGTTTGTTTATTGAAAAATGAGTTTTTAATATTATGAATTTGTTGTTATTAGATTCCATGAGGCAGAGTGAAAATATCAACAATGAAGGTACTTTATGATCCAAGGCATACAAAATACAACYACTGAATTCTTACTGTAGAGAAAAGTGATGATTAGGTTGGTCTGGGACAGGTGTTTATTTTACATTTATCAGTAAATATTAGGGGAAAATCTAATTCTAGTAGCCCTGTTTCCCATACATCACATTTTTAAATTGGTTTTGTAAACAATAAGCTGTACTGACACGTTAAGAGAGTCAGCAGTCGCTGATGCACAGTGCTATTTACTCTTTTTTTGGCATATTTTTCTTCACATAACATTGAAGAATACATGTCTGTACAGAATAGCTGAAGTTATCATGCCAGGACTGTCCTTAAATAAAAATTTCCAGTGTTAAGATGCTAATCACGTTAGCTTTTCTATTGTGTTTTGAATGTAAAGTTAGCATCTAAGCTAACTGTTGGTCAGCAGCCTGTGGTTAATTGTGCACGCTTTATTTTTAGGCATGAAAATGTATAAAGCAGTGCTTTTTTTATTTAAAAAGCCAGTCATTTAATTGTCAAGCTAATCATATATCAATAAACGATAATCAATTTAAATTTTGGTGCTTAAAGATTCTAATCCCTAATAAATATAGTAAAAAAAAAACAAACATTTATCCAAGTTATCTTCAACAGAGTGATTTTTAGATGAGTCCACTCTTACAAATGTGACATAATAACTTCTTATTATTTCATATTTGAAGATGAACTCAACAAATTGGGTATTTAAGTATTTTCTGCCCCCAGTTGCGTGTCTAATGTGGAAAAAACATCAACATACACTCAACGGCCACTTTATTAGGTACACCACGCTAGTAACAAGTTGGACCCCCTTTTGCCTTCAGAACTACCATAATTCTTCGTGGTATAGATTCAACAAGG
>NW_013952463.1:1291327-1314063 GCF_001266775.1 Austrofundulus limnaeus
CACTGGATGTTTTTCTCTTTTTCGGACCATTCTCTGCAAACCCTAGAGATGGTTGTGCGTGAAAATCCCAGTAGATCAGCAGTAGCTCGGTTTGAACTGCAGGAGATTGTCTTGACCATGTCTACATGCCTAAATGCACTGAGTTGCCACCATGTGATTGGCTGATTAGAAATTAAGTGTTAACGAGCAGTTGGACAGGTGTACCTAATAAAGTGGCTGGTGAGTGTATATCRTATAAGAGTGATGAGCAGCATTCAGGGCTGTAAGAAACAAAACCTAAATTAAAAAGTCATTCTTGCTTTTCTACATTTAAGCATTTTTATTATCAAAGCCCATCTTGTCCTTTCACATGCAGCTACTGAACAAACTGTCATGCATTCCCTAAGATCAATAGAGGAAGATGTCAGCACATTGAGCAGTTAAACACATTTTTATTACTCAGGCACAATAATCCCATGCATAATTAGTCATTTGTGTCCTCTGAGAAATGCGACGCAGATGGAGGAGTAGTGATGAATTCATAAATGTGCTGAAACGCTGCCAGTTTGTGGTTAAAAGAGAAAAAAAGAGCAAGTGAGGGGGAGAGGGAATAATGTGGAGTAGAAGGGTGGTGTTACCATGCCTGTTGGTGGTGGTCATCCCTGATGCAAGGAAATTAAAAAATAAAACAAGTCACATGAATACAAAGGAGGGCAGGACAGTAGGAGAACAAACAAGGACAGATTAGCCTTGAAGATGGTTTAGTTACCTCGAATAGTGACAACAAATAAAACTCCAGACATGCTTTTGTACTGAGGCTGCGCTTCTTTTACCTCCTCACCTTTTTTAGTCATATAGTTCATGCTGTTCGCTACAGCAGTGCTCTTCTCCTTCGTGTCTAAAGTCGAGAAACGAGCATAATCATCTATGAAGTGGTTGTCTGGGAGAAGGAGAAAAATAGGTATTAATAATGAGRAAATCAAAGGTGTTATCTCTAAGTTCACATAAATCTAACAAAGAAATAAATACAAAAAAATCTGACTTCCAACTTTTGTATAATTACATAATATTTAACCAACTAGCAACACATTTAGCAAACTAAATTAGTTTTTCTTGTGTAATAGCTATAACTTCATACTATGTTTATTGCCATTTTACCTAGAAACATTAAAACATTCCTGAAATGAATGCATATGTTTGCTGCCTTTTATCTTACATTGAAAAATGATGGAGTTGTAGCCGTTTAGGTCAAACCTTGACAAAAGTTATGCGCACATTCTCACACCCACTGTAAAGATGGGAATGACTCTCAGCTACYACCACATCAAATTTTAGCTAAGAATCTGTAAATCTGACCGATTTACAGTCATTTTAGAGTGGGTAATGTTAATTAACTATGATGGCCATCTTGAAAGGGACTGACTCCAAAACTGAATCAGCTGTAGACAGACATCTAATGATTACTGGCTGAAAGTTTTCCAAAAAATCCATCCAGTGGTTCATGAKATATTTTGCTAACAGACAAATGAAGTTGACTCAAATAGTTAATGGTAAAGTTCTGAGCAAAGCTCTCACACAACAAGTAGGTCTGTGACTGATTTTCAGCTACAACCACACCACAGCACAATATCTGTATAATTTACTGAGTTGAAGCGAAGCCATTTTGTGTGTGTGTGTGTGTGTGTGTATTTTTGTGTATTTGTGGTTTCTAAGGTAAGTTGGCAGTGGCAGCCATCTTGAATTGGATTGGCTCCAAAGGTTAATCAGTTGTAGATGTACTTTTAATGATTCTTTTCTGCTAGTTTTGTTCAAATTTATCCAGTAGATCATGAGATAATTTGCTAACAGACACTCACACTAAAGAGGTGGGTGATTACAAAGTTCATAAACACTTATTCGACTTGTAGCTAAGCTCACTTTCATAAAAGTAACTCCAAAATAAAAAAGCTGCTACTGTTTAGGAGCTAATTTCTAAATAAATATGGAATCATGTCATTTAAAAGAAAAAATAAAACTGAACTTTTAAATCTTCATAATTAAATATCAATGAGGAGCTCAAAGAGTCCATCAAAAATAAAAATTTCTATGAAGACATTCTTTCATTTATTCCTCAAAACGATGACGAGTTGATCTTCATCCTGCTCGCACTTGTTAAGACAAACCGCTGCGGTTCTGACTAATACCCTGTCTCTGTACTCACGAGTGCTGGACAGGTCCAGGTAGGTCCTGCTGGTGGACAGCACTCTGGGGTTGAGCCGAGGAACAACGTTGGGCTGATTCATGATGAAGTCCACCACGTCGTGATCTGTAGCCAGCTCGCCCTGCAAGCCAGGTGAGCAAATAAATTTGAGGATTTGGAAATCTTAAGCCAGGGAGGACATTCTTCACTGTCACTGCAGCGCTGACAGTGATGCAGTGTGTCGTTTTCTGCAGGCTGTAAGTCACAGCTTAAAAAATAAATAAGTCATCTTGAACGCTAATGGCTGTTCCATCACAAATACTGAAGTTCTCCTTTTAAAAGTTTAGATTTAACATGAATAAATATAAGTCCACGATGACTAACACTGGGTTGATCTGTATATCTGTTGTTGAAATTAATTAAAACACGTCTCAACATGCCCTAAATGTCTAAGAAACCCTTTGAAAGAAGCATGTGGCTCACGTGAGAGTTGGGATAGGATTAAAAAAGGAAATATAACAGATGGCACGCGCTCAGACAGCATGCCAAAGAGAACATTTATTTTACAACCACAATCAAAGTGGACAAATAGGGTTTTTCATTAGCTTGACTTTATGGCTTTTTCTTTTGAGAGATTTTCACTTTTTTTAATTAATATAGTTTTCATTAGAAGCTTCAGGGAAAAAAAGAGGCTGATTGTTTTAAAAGTACATCCTCAAAGTCACAAATTAAAGATCATTATCAAGTCTTTCTTGATGGTTTGAATAAAAAATATATAGATTTAGTTTGCTGGCTGAATAAAGTGAAAAGTTTTTAGCAATTATTTAGTTGATTGTCTTTTTATTTTAAATCAACAACAATAAAAACACAGAAGCTATTCATCTATCTTTTAGCTTGAAAAAGCCACCTCTTCCAGCCCTTCAGGGGACTCCAAGTTGTTCCCAGGCCAGTCGAGAGACATACGGTTCTTCTGCAAGACACCTCGGTCCGGTACTCTAGATGACTTAATACTTTGTGCTGCAAAGTGAAGTAGCAACAGAGGGGAGATGTGTGTGTGTGTGTGTGTGTGTGTGTGTGTGTGTGTGTGTGTATGGTAACTGACCAGGTAGACAGCTCTCTGGTAGAAGGAGGTGGTCTCCAGGATTTTTTGCATTGTGACCGTTTCCAGTTCGTCTGGATCCAGCTGTTCCCGCTGGTAAGGGATGCCGTTGTACATGACCGCGGGCAGCGAGCCCACTCCTGTTTGCTCGTAGTACGCCCGCCCTTCCTGAGAGAGGAAACAGAACWTTTTTTTTCTTTTTGGTTTTGAAATATGGATGTTTGTTCAGCGATAACCAGAAAAAAGTTATAATCAGAGAAAATGTTATTTTGATTTAAAAGTAAAAGGAAATCGGCACACCAACCATATCCTTGCATGTCAAAGTTTTAAGCAAAGATCAGATGTAATCTGTTAGTATGTGTTGTGGTTGACTCTCAGCTACCTCCGAACTAAACTTCAGCTTARTATTTGTAAATTTGACTTAGTTTTAGCCAATTTTTTATTTTGCTTTATTTTTGCTAAGGTTGCTTAACTGTTGCAGCCATCTTGAATTGGGCTAACTTCAGTAGTTAATCAGGTTTATATCCAATTATTACTTTGAGAGTATTTTACTTCATTGAGTTAAAGTTAGCAGAACTGTRTCAGTGCTCAGGTGGATTTACCTTCCTGTTGGTGTCATAGCTCGAGTCGGCGCCAAGAACACTGCTGACTTCCACGTAGGGAAATCTCTTCTCCAGCACTTTAACAACATCCGCTACACTCAGCCGTCCACCAATGGCCACGCGATTAAACATCTAGCCAAACACAATGAGAAGGAATGAGCAAAACRAGGTTCAATAAGAATTTAAGTTGAGCTGCTTCATTAAAGAGTTTGTGACATGAATATTCTTCAAATACATAAAGTCAAAGAAAACATCTTTATATTTAAGAAAGTTGGAATAATGCACACAATTTTATCCATTTTGTCACACATCTGGCATATTTTCCTTTGAACTTGGCTCAGCCAAAGAGAAACAGGAAGTGACATCAAAGGGGAACTCTTTAACAAAGAAAACTCTCTGGTCTTTGTTTATTGAAACAGTAATATTTGAACTCAGACTTTTCTTAATCTTTCTCTGATTGTGACTCAAAATAATCTTAAGAAACATCAGATTCTTCTCTACAGTCTGTTATTAGCTGTAGAAGTAATCCTCTGTTCACATTCAGACATTCCCCTTTTGACATCACTTCCTGTTACCTCACATGCCAATATCACAACAACTGCTCATCTCAGCGACATTAAAATTCTTTTGCAATATTTTGTCAGTGTCGTCTTTCAAATAATGATTTCATATGTATTACAAAAATTTGACGTCACAGGCACTTTAATTTTAAGTTTTTTTTTTAATGGACTCACAGAGATGACGGCTTCAAACGCGCTGTGGCTGTCCACCTCGTCTCTGATGTAGTTGTACGCCCGGACAAGTGCCACACCTGCATCCTGCATGCCGTCCACGTCGTCTTCGTCCGACACCACGAACACCATCCCGATCCTCCACCACAAAGAGAGCCCAGTCAAATCAGGTACCAGGGTTCACCAGCAACCCCAAAAAAACTGACCATCCGCAGCTGTGCTGCATGCAGCATCGGTTCAGGATCAGGTGCAGCTTTCACAGCAGCACAAACCAACCTGAGAGGGATGCTGTTGTCATAAAACATCTCTGCCACACTCAGCAGCTCAGCAGTATTCTCCTGCGTTGGATCCAGCATGATCACCTGCAGAAGAGCACGTGCTGATATCTCCACACAGTGAAACTAATCTAAACAGACTCGTTTGAAGTTGATGACCCACCAGGTTGTGGAAGTTCTTGCGGATCTGCCTAATGACTCCGGGGAAGGTTGGCCTGAGCAGCTCCTGCACATTGTAGGGCCAGGAGCTGTACTTGTGGTCCGTCTCCAAGTTGTTTATCCACTAAAATGAGAAAAGAAACGGCCAAATAAGAAAAGGCTGAGCAGATGAGGGCTGGTGACTTTAAAATGGCGACATCACTTTTTACAGTTCACCAGTTTGTTATTCAGGGTGTGACGAGACGCTGAGACAAAGTTCTTACGCAAATGGCTGAGTTGCGGATGTCGACTGCGTAGTCAGARTCAGAGGGCTGGACGTTGAGCTTCAGGATGTCGTGTATGTAGGGCGTCTCGACGAGCAGCGAACGCAGACCCTCCATTACCCTCGCCTCACTGCGCAGCACGTCCAACACACTGAACACAGCAACAACACAGGACCGAGTCAGTGTCGGTGCATCTACTACAGCTGTGATGGAATGGCTCAACCTGACAAGTAACATCTAATTATCTAAGAGAAATTCAATTAGCTTCATTAATTATTAACTTAATGTTATAGAAAAGGAAACAAAAATGCTAAATTTATAGCGTTTGAGTCTTAAATAGGAGAGTTGTTTGCTTTTCAGGGACACTTATATGATATAACTTTAACATCTTGTCTTGGATTGTTGTATTAAAAAGTAAAATAATTGTTCTGCCTATTAAAAAAAAAACAGCAAAAATTCTACGTCATCTTATTAAAAGTTGTATTGGTGCCTTTTCATTTTAATTTCTTCTTTACCAACACTTGACATTTTTATTGGAAAGTCCACTCTAATATTCACTAATAATAAAATAGGGTTAAAGGTAAAAATAATTTGCTGGAGAAATATGTAAATGTATGAATTGTTCAAGGAGTTAAACTTTTGTTATTTTTCTGTTTTTTACAAACTAAAGATTATTTTTTGATTGAATTAATTTATTTGAGAAAAAGGAGCAGAAATCATAAGATTTTTCTTCTTCTACCTTTCATTTAATTTAGGATTTGTATTTTTGTTTGTTGAATTTATGTTGTTGTTTTTAAAGAAATGAATAAACTAACTGAATGAATTTTTGTGGGTTTTTTAAGGTCAATTGGCTGGAACAGGCATCTTGAATTGTGTTCAAAAATTAATCAGTTGCAGATGGGTATTTCATGGACACTGTGTGCACCTGAAGACGTCCTGCGTGTCCAGATCTATATGCAGCCCGTTGATAAAAAGGGCCGACTCCCCCGGCTGCAACCCCAGCGTTCCTTTGAAAAACTACAAAGAGAGAGAGAGAGAGAGAGAGAGAGAGAGAGAGAGAGAGAGAGAGAGAAATGTCAAAATGACTAAACGGCCCGTTCCCATCAAACACCGGAGCTTCTCATGCAATATTAGCCGAGCAGATCACTCTGCAGCATGCAGCATCAAAACCTCTCTGTGCGATGGATGCACTGWAAAACAAGAAAACTGCTCAGCTCAAAGCTCTAACGAGGCGGGTTGACAGCTCCCAACGAGTGCTGACAGCTATGTTCAAAGTCGGTCTGTTTAGTGCAATCAAACCCTACACCAAACAAATCTAATTATTAGAAAAATAAAAAGTGTGTGTGCGTGAAACTGTGTGTGTGTGTGTGTGTGTAGAGGCAAAAGAGGGCTTGATGTCATTCTGGTGCAGTCAAATCTCATTACAGAAAGACAAAGACATCAGATTAATCATACTCCAGACACTGCAATTACAACAAGACATGATTAACACAAATGTTGTTCATCCCACTTAACTATGTGTGTGTGCGTTATGTGTGTGAGGTGCTGTGCGTGGGAGAAAGAAGTACTGGTGTCCAAACGGCTTCAATCAATAATCATTTCTTGCCGCAGGACTCTGCGTCTGCTGAATGAATCACAGATTAATTAGGACGTCTGTCTGCGCAACCCCACCACTAACCCAAGCCCCTGTCCTCTGCTCAGCGAGATGATGCGAGAACAGCGCCAGGAGGCGGGAGGAGGCAGGCAGAGGAGGTGGAGGAGTGAGAACACACTGACAAGAAAAGGGAGTGATCACCTACTCTGTTATTAGCATGGCAAAGCTGAGCTCGTTGTCGGAAACGGAACACTTTCGAAGTCAGATGTTGTTTACAATTTATCACACAATAGGTGACAAGAACAAAGAATAACAGGAGGAGCGGTTCTCATTTTGAGATATTTCCCCGTAGACTGAAGCCAGGAGGCAGAGGAGCTGCGGCTGCATGCAGTATTGTTATCTGCTGCCTTTTATTGAWTTACACGGGTGCACAATCAAAACCAAATTATTCCTGACCACCCGACAACCCAGTCAGCAAGTCAGAGTAAGAAAAGTCAGGATCAGAAAATGAAAAGATCAGGGGAATTGTAAACAAGTTTTCCTTTAGAGCAAATTTGTTAAATTAAAAAAAAAGATAAAATTAAGTCAAAATTAAAAAAGAAGTGTTTTGTAACTTAATTTTATATTGTAATTTTTATGTTAATTGCACACTTTAAATTTATGATTCAATGCRACAAAATAAAGAAATTTAAAAGGTGAAAGATGGTAATAATTCTGAGATGTTGGCTTTGAGTAACTGACTCTCTGAGCAATTTAGTTGAATAGCCCTTTATTAATTTCTCAAAATAAGCTACTTTAAAGCCAGTACTGACCATAAACTGCATCTCTCATAATGCACGTCRATTATGCATAAGAAAGTGGGAGAGTTCAGAATTTAAGACAGCAGCTACTTACAACAATGAKTAAAACTCTTACTTTTACTASTGTTTCTRTGTTATTCCACATTTAGTCAGTCGTATGTAGTGCTTTTCAGTGTTAATAAGCAGATGTGTTAAAACACTGTTTCTATGCAGAAAACACCACATAGAGCTGAGCTATTGTTAGTTGTGCTCAGCTGTAGTAATGTGATGAGAAATGTGACGTTTCATGTTTAGTCAAAGTTAATTAGAGCTGGCCCTTTGAGGGCCTCCATAATGCTCATGTGGCCCTCTGTAAAAATGCTTTAGCACACTTACAAGCTGAGCAAAAATAAATAAAGACAGATTAAACTTAAAAGGTGCCTCTGTTTAGAGAGATGTACTGTATGTTMCACCTTAGGTTTCTTTTACATTAAATTACATTTAGTTTAGTWAATTCTGAGACAGCATGTGTGTTGTTATAAGCCACTGAGTAGTGACAGTGTATGTGTTAAACTTTGTCTGATTGTGAATATAGTAATATAAATGCTCAGCATTCCTTGAAGGGATGCAGATCAATCGCCGCCRTTTATGCCAGAGTTTTAGACCAAGATCGTTTCAYGTTGAGATGTTTTGGTCAAACCTTATAAATGAAGTTCTTCTGTGTATCTCTTGCAAAATTTTGCAACATGTGTTTACTCTCAATATGTGTTGAAGTACTAAAGTCTGTAAAACTGACTGAGTTGCAGCAATGTTTGTGTTTGCTGAGGTCGAGATTCCGTAAAAATCCACCCTGTGGTTCAGGAGATATTTTGCTAACAAAAAGACAAAGTCAATCAACATTCATGACATAAATTATTGGCAACTTGTTTTACTGAAATGTAAAAACAAGTAGAAGAAGTGACTACACGAATGAATGCAGATATAAGTTACACATGTCTACCTTTTGGTTCTCGCTGATCTCTTTGCGGATTTCAGAGTTGACCACTGTTTTTGTGATGGATCTGTGAGGGAAATATGAAACAGACCAAACTTTGAAGACTTGTCAACTTTTATACTAACTCAAAACTTTTTTACTGCAGCTGCTGTTTGTGTGTGCGAGTGTGTACGTGTGGTGTATAGTTCACCTTTACCTAGCTTTGGTGGGGAAGTTCTGACTGAGGTCTTTCATGACATTGAGGGCATCGACAGTGGGAGCGGCAAGAATGCGAGCTGCTGTCTGGAAACTTAAATCTACAAGAAATGAAATGAAATAAGTGTGGGTGGAAGTAGGGAAGGTAGGCAAAGAGGGCAAAGCGGTACAGAGATGGTGAGCGGACAAGAGAGAAGACGAGAACAGGAAACACACAAGAGGATACAATGCAGAAGAAATATATATATATTTATTTATGAAAGCAGTGCRAGGGTTTATATGTACATCGCTTTTCTACTTAAAATGCCTTGAGAAAAAATGCTGCCAAAATTACACAACCAGTTTTTAACTTTAACAAACCTGGAAGCATTTGAAGCTTTCCAAATGATATCTGTGGTTAAAAACTCCCTGCAGTCAAATTAAATTGTTTTTTTAGCCAATTCTCTGCTCAGCCCTTCTCTTTAAACGTTCTCTAAACCAGTCATTTTCCTTTTTAGTGGATTAACAACTCAGGGACTGAACATGTGTAATTGGAACTAACCTAAGAATGACTGAAATTTTTAAAGCAGTACAAAGAGAAAAGAAATGATGCTGCAGTAATTAGTGCTGCAGTCTTGTAATTGTGAGGCTGCAGGTTCGAGCACAGGTTGTGTGAGGAAGGGCATCCGACGTGAAAACATTAGCTTTTTGTTGAGGGGATGATCTGAAAGAATWTCCTCAGAATACTGCAGTAATTAAGTCAAAAAGAGCAATTCTCTAAAATAAGTATGTGTGGGTGGATGATGCTGTCATCTACCTGCTGCAGCTGCTCACTCACACCTGGATGGTGTGATTGTTTTTGATTTCTCCAGCACTTTCAGCACCATCCAGCCTGAGTGGCAAGCTGCTCAGGATGGGTGTCGACATTTTTATTCCTACAAACACGACACTCGGCTCTACTTGCAATTAAAGCACGATCGTTCTTTCTCTTGTAAAACACTGACTCTTTCACTGAGATAAAAGCTTGAGTGGATTAAAACTTTTTAAGTTTCAATAAAAATAAAAGTGAAGCTATTATTTTTTGTTTCAGTGCAAACTGCAGCAATTCTACTACAAATYGGTTAGCTTGTAGTCATTTATTTTATCTCAGTTGTACCAAGGTCCAGACTGTCCACAGAGGTGATCAGGTCTTTAGTTGTCCAGAGGAGAAATGATCAGGGGCCTCATGTACAAAGACTTGCGTGTTTTCTTACTGAAGCGTGGCGTACAGTCAAATCCAGAAAACGGCGTACAAATCCAGATGTATCAAACCATGTGACACCGGAATCCACACACATTTCTTTTGTACATCACAATTAACGTGGAACTGAGCGCAGGTAAGACACCTCCTCTGATACGCCTTCATTAACATATGTTAAACAGATGCAAATTACTTCCTGAATGTGTGAAGGACATGTTTGTGTGATCCCTGCACGATCAGAAATGATTTCTAGTAAGAATAGGAGTAACATACAGGGGTTAAACAATGAAACTTAAACAGCTGGTTTTAGACCATAACATCCCTTTCAGACAGCTTCCTCTTGCGTCCACAGTTAATCCTGTTGGACGTGGTTGGTCCTTCTTGGTGGTATGCTGACATACATTACCCTGGATACGCCTGGATTGGCCACCAGGCTGGTCCAATTTAGCCATGAAACATCCCCCACTAAAACGACAGGTGTTTCAGTTTCATTGTCCAACCCCTGTATGCTTGTCACGCAAAGAACGCGAGTGTGTGTGTGTGTATATGTGAAGCTGCTGTGGTGCGCAAAGTGTGCATCTATCCATTCTGAGCCAGGAAATATTAACTTTGCGCAGGAGTTTATTACCATAATTACTGTAAACACAGAGGAACTCAGATGTTTGGTAGAACATAGATTTGTTTATTTTGTTATTTCATAGCTGATATGAAGAAACGAGTCTCTGCGTCTCAGTGGAGAGTTTTCATGGCGTGATGTGATGTTGGAGAGTTAGAATCAAATGGATGAGACCGTTCCATTGGGCATGACTCGGCTTTGGGTGGACTGGACTGGCACAGTCCCKATCGGTCTGCCAGCTCCCTCTGGAAAGCCYCTTTGGAACCCCAGTTCCATTGCTGCTGCTGCACGGGCGGYGCACAGCTCCTCGCTGTGTCGCTCCAGAGCGCAGCAGTGCCAAACTGAAAAAGGATTATTCCTGAAAATGGCTGATGAGCCACTCGTCATCATGGATCAGAGAATTATATCTGTTTATAAATAAACGCTCTGTGTTACACTATTTATTATATCCTCCAGTAAGGCTGAATCCATTCCTGGTAAGTGTATTTTTGGCACAACTTTGCGCGTCCTTTATCTAACTGCGTCCATGTGGATGTAATAATTAATCACGTGGATGTAATAATTGTTAATCATGTGGATGTAATAACTGTTAATCATGTGTGTCTGCTGTGAACAATTATCATTTTCACATCATGAACAGTTTCTCAGAATCACCTCGAAGTGTCGCCAATGGAACCAAAACCAAAGAAACGTGYGTACGCCAGCCCTGGAGTTGGCGTGGGGCTGCACACATTTCCACCTTCATTTCAGATTTGATACATCAGGAGTTTTGTGTGGGAAATGGCGTACGCAAGGTTTTTGTGCGTACGCACTGTTGATACATGAGGCCCAGGCTGGTCCACAAACATGATTAGGTCATTCGTTGTCCCGAGGTTCTGTTGAGATGATCAGGTGCTTAGTTGTCCCGAGGTTTATGCTGGTCTACAAATGTGATCAGGTCATTCATTGTCCTGAAGTTCTACAGAGGTCATCAGGTGTTTAGTTGACCCAAGGTCCAGGCTGGTCCATAGAGGTGATCAGGTCTTTGGTTGTCCTGAGGTCCAGGCTGGTCCACAGAGGTGATCAGGTCTTTAGTTGTCCCGAGGTCCAGGCTGGTCCACAGAGGTGATCAGGTGAAGAGAGTTGCAATGCGCATCTCGCTAAAACAAAAGCGTCCTCCAAAATCTGAAGCGGTCTTAGGGTAACGTTTAGGAYGGAACAATGTCCCAGCGGTTCTTCATTTATCTGGAGAAGAACTTTTCTGTAGGTTTTATCGGCACATGATGGGCTGGACAAGACGTGAAGACCACTTCCTGTCTGAATCGCATCACAAACAGCAGCGACACACTGCAAACTCCTGAACAATCAGAAGCTGGGAGTTGATCCAACATGTTGTGTGTGCAGAATCAGATATTCTTTCAGAAAAAATGAAACAGCGTTGTCCGTTGTTTGATAAAGCAMCGTAAACAGGAGGGGTTGGAGGTTCSTTCCATRACAAAAGTAAATAACRAGCTATTCAGTTGGCAAGTGTGCACAAATGGTTGCTGTTTGTAGGGTTTATGTTTTCTATGGCATATTTAATGTAAAATTCAATTTTAAAACTTTAATTTTACAAAAGGGTAACTTTATTAATGTGAGATTCTATGATTTAAACATAAAGAAAAAAATTTTTCTTGGTAAATACTGTTTTAAAAAACTAGCACTTACTCACTGTCTTTTAATCCAGCATGGTTTAACTGACATTTTTACATTAAATTAACAGTTTTATGTTACGTTTTACATCTTAATCGTTTTTATATTAGTTATGTCAGCACTTTAGCCGACGGCCGTTGCTTTTTAAATGAGCTATATAAATAAATTAGATTTTATTTGAACAGCAGATTGGACTGGAGAACCAACACTGATGTTGTGTACAAGACGCTGTTGGAGATCCTCTAGCAGTGTTGGGGGGTGGGGGGTGTCATCTACCATCCTATTCTCTGCTGGGGGAGCAACATTAGTGTCATGGATGCTAGCGGACTCCAAGAACTTATGTAAAAAGCTGGTAAAATCATTTTGTTAGACGTGTGAGTCAGTGAGGGACAGGAGGTCACTGAACAAACTGCTCTGCATCGTCGACAATCTGTCCCATCCTCTTCATGACACACTAAAGACACCAAAGCTCCTTTTCCAACAGACTCACTCAGCTCTGCTGCCACAGAAAATGCTACAGGAAATCATTCCTGCCATTTGCAATATACTTTATAGCAGCTCATCTCTGTCTAACTGTGTAAACAGTTTTTTATATTTTATATATATGCTATAAAATTCTAAATTGAGGTGAAGTGACTGGAATTAATTTACAAGTTGAAATAAACATCCAGGCAAATTGTTGTGCAAAATGTCTAAAATGAAAATCAGAAGAGCCTAAACTTTAAAATAACTTGAAGAAAAAAGTCACTACTATTTGTCTAACTGCTGTTGAAATTCAAGCATTTGGATGTCTTTTCACTGCAACAATGGGACAAAAATTGCTTTTAAAGTACATTAGTATTTAAAAAATACATAAAGACTGTGTTTTAATCAAAATTAAAYTACAGCATTACAGCACATGATTAAAAAGACTAGAGTGTACATATAAACTGAATTAATTTGTAGTAAATGTAAACATCCTTTTTAGAGTCTACATGTAGGAAGGCTCTGTGCATTTGCAGCAGTGGTTTCCAAGAAAAGAAAGAATGCAGTGAGGATTATTTCAATGCAGTGAGCATCTCTGTAATGGTGTTGTAGCCTGTGATTATTAGCCCCTGGAGGTCTTCCGCTCTTTGTAAACAGGCTGAGCTAATGAGCCCCAGTGGGCTAGAAGATAAAGACAGGCGCCTGCATGTCAGTCTGACAGCCGAGCTCGGCGCCCTCATCCCCTCACATCTTTTATTCGCCACAATCAAAGCAGCTCCGCGCTCACATCCTGAACGCGCCTGATGACAGAAGACTTTCTATGCATGTAAGGCTTTTATAAAAGTTTATATGCTAACAGCTTTAGTCTGTGTGTGGTAAAAAATATATATACACACAATTCAAAGCACCTATAGTTCGGTCCGTAAAGAGGTTTGGCTATGGAATTACTAACTCGGGCTGATATTTCTGTTATCAAAAAGGCTGAACCACGAGAGTATGCAGACCGACAGTTGAGTAATTAATTTGACACACATCCAGCGTCATCAGGGCCACATAAGAAACTCAAACTCTGATCCGAACTGGCAGCCAGCCCTTGCAGATCATTTATCTTCTTTGACAGTAACAAATTCCTCATGAAAATACTGAAATATGAAGACTTCGACTCAAGACTGAACTGGAATCTATAAAGACTCACACAAGTATGCCACAAATTGTGCATCGCGCCGCAATAAAAGTACTATATTTTATTCTATGTGCTAAAATACATACATAAAATACTGGGACAGAAGCTCGGTACACTTCTGGCTGAACTCATTTACAGATTTTGAACTACAGAGGTATATAAACGCACCAACTGGCTCCACTGATATTAAGACAGATGGTTCATCTAATCTCATTCCAAGTATGCCTTCACGTTTCCAACTGCTTTCCAAGGACAACTTCCCACATAGAGTAAAATCGATCTGTCACACGTGGTTAGTTTCCTGAAAAAATCCCATCAATCATTTGAAACTGCAAATACAATATATGAGAAACAGATTTATGCCTTTTTAAATGATTTCTCCTATGATTTAACTAATAACTGTAGAAATATCTGATAGATTTACTTAATTACTGCATGCAAACAGACAATTAAAAGAGAGCTAATCAACCTATATTGGAGTGGTAGTGTCAGAGAGCTGTCCTCAACACAAAGTGCTAACAGATCTCAGTATCACATCATCATGCACAATGTTTGACTGAAACGGTTACAACTTTGTTTCTTCTCAGCATTTAAAAGAACTTTACTTTGAAACTCTGCCATGGAAGGCAGCATTATCATTATTATTTGGGTCAATTTAGAAGATGAAAAAAACTGATTCCCTAAAAAGGTGACATGAATATAAACTGTAGGCTGACACAGCTTCACCGTTTATATTTGCTAACCTGTTAATATGCCTCCTCTGTCACTTTTGTTTGTTTTGGTCAGCTGCATTATTATTTTTAATACCACAAACAAATGCTTCCTGTCTTAGTCTGTTTGTATTCAGAAGGAGGAAAACAGATAATCCGCTGATGGCCAAATGAAGAAAACATGATTTGGAGGGAGGCCCACCTTGCATTTGCCAGACTTTTAGAGGTGCCATTTCATTGGTGCTTTCTACCAAATGCTTCCTCAGCTCCTTTAACTGTTCCTTCAGCTCTGGGTAGATGGTCCTGGTGAGAAACAGAGACAGAGAGAGAGAGAGAAATACAGCTGCTAAAAGACTAAACTGCTAATTAAAAGAGAGAGGCTGAATTCACAGATTGATTTAGTTATTTTCAGGTTAGTTGAGCAGAGATATGGTCAGTGCTTCAGGGGAATTAAGTTTGGAAAACAAAAGCGAAGCAAAGGAAAGGGAAAAAAAGGCTTGGCTGAGATGAGTGTGCTTGGTGCAGCTCCTGGAACTGAACCAAGCTTTGAAATTTTATCACGGCCTAACACAGAGACACTCACTTGAGTTTGCCAAAAAGGAATCCCTGGACCTCATCCACCGGATCGTTCTCGCCAATCACTGTAGCGTTCACCTCCTCTCCTGAAACAAGAATCAATTTAACTCCATCTTCATGTCAGGACTCCTGTGGGATTAGGCCAGCGTGGGCATGTGTGTTTTCACAAAATATATTCCTGAGAGGAAGAGAGAGGGAGAGAGAAAGTGCACAACCTTGGACTTGTGTGTCATCCTTTGCCTTGTACTCCTGGTTTTTGATGGCCAGCTCTACTCCGTACCCCGACAGAAACACTTTCTTTTCACTTGGTTTCTGGAGGAAAAGAGGGAATCATTGAAGAAACTACAGCAGAGAGATGATGTCTGTATACCTAATGAAAGCTCATCTGCACTGATGACATTTTTCATATTGTTCTGATAGGCTACATCAACTGCCCTAAAGCCCTTTCACCTGTTTACAAAACTAATGATGATCACCAGCCGTCCACTGACCCTGGACAACAACAACTGGCCCTAAATCCTTGGAAACAAAGAGTAAGAGCTGCAGTCTTTTGAGATGGGCATAAAGACTTCACATCCATTAGGCAGATGGCGAGAATAATAATCAAAGGGAGAAATAAATAGATCAGCTGTATTTGCATGTATGGAAAGAAGAAATCCAACTTAAACTTGGCACGAGAAACTGAAGAAACACTTTTCATCCCAGGTGTAAACGAGAAGCCTACTTAAACTGCAGGAGTTTTTACAGAGAAGGATAACTGAGAGAATGAGAGCTCCCAAATCATTATTTTACCATATGTTCCTAAATATGGACATCTGGCATGATCTCTTGTTGCAGTAAAAAGTAAATGGATCTACTTTTGTACAGTGCTTTAACTGAACGATTCAGAGTGATTTCTTTTACATGACAAGCTGCTTTTCACCAATCATGAACACATTCATGCTGCACTTTTAACTTTTTACAGTCTTTTTTTAGTTATGAAGTCCTTTTTATGTCAAATATGCCAACAATCCACTGCATCGAAGCTAAACGGAGCCGAGGACTGTCACTGATTTGTCTGCAGATTTCACGAATTCAAGGACCCTCCACGTTTCCACTTCAAAAAGTCTAGACTGTCATGGATTTAAATTGATCAATTATCTCTTTTGATGTATGAGGACAAATGTTTTCTTTAAATTAAACAAAACACTAGACACAATCGATGCACCGCAATGAAAAACAACAAAATATTTATGCTTGTTTTCGTGACTAATTTATGACCTCAAATAAATGCTTCATCTCTATTTCAAGAAATAAAGTTAATTTTCTAACACGGTTTTTAATTAAATAACAGAAAAACCTGAAAATCCTTTAGGGCTAAACTTGTTKGTGTCAAACATGGACAAGTGTATTTTAGCACTCATGGGCAACCTAAGGCCCGTGGGCAAAAAGTGGCCCTTAGGCCATTTCAATCTGGTCTTTGAAATCTTTTACAAAAACAAAACAACTCAAAATAAAATAATGAAAAGGATTTTACTAATGGCTCATGAAAATGGAGAATTAAAAAAGACTCTATACTGTTTAGCAGTTTATACAAAAAAGTGATTTTTTTAAATTAAAACAGATCTAAACACTCCTATGCCAAGATTTTAAGGTCAATGATCGTGCTTATAAACATTTCTTCTTGAAGGATGATGTTTAAATTAACTCTCACATGTTGGTTCACAGGAACTACAGTATTTAATTTGATAAGTGTATTAAGAAACAATAATTGCTCTAAAATAAACCTTGATATTTTTGCGTGCAAGAATATTAATCAGTTTACAAAAATGCAACAAAAACAACGCCGTCAAGCAAAATATCACTTCTTTGCAGATGATGTGATGATGTGTCTGACAGATGTAGGCAGCAAACTGCGCTCGTCTTTTACTTCAAATTAGGGTCCTTTAATTCAATTACAAACTCAAAAAGGACTGCTTGAAAAATTGTTGTCCACCTGTAATATAGCACCTTTTTACCCTAATTTAACAAAATGTTTCAGAAGTTAACTTAAACTATGATTATGTAGATCTTGTACTACATACTAAAATAAAAAAACCTCATTATATGATTAATTTACATCAGTAAGGTTTGTATCTTTTAGAAAATCTAATAAGGACTAAAGTCTGGAAAAAGCAAAGCTTCCATGAGCTGTTACTCATTAGACCCAAAACCAAATCCCATACTCTTTAAGAAGCACATGACTCCTGGGTATCAAACCACAAACCTTCAAATCACAAAGACTTTCACTGCCTTGCTTCAGTTAAAAATCATCCTCTTCTACTGCTACTGAAAGTCAAGGCTGAGTTTTTAAATTCTAAATTCATAAATCCTCCCGGCTTTGAGTGCCCAAACACTGAAACTGTATTCCTGAGCAGTAGTTAACATGATGCTTTGACCATTTCAGATTGACTGTGAATACACCAGCAGCTAAACAACTGCCTGACTTGTGGTTGCTTTTATTGTTTAGCACATGCTTATTTAATTTAGTTAATTCCTCGTGTGGCATTTGTGACAGCCAGCATTGTGTCAGCAATGACTGCAGGGAAGTGTAATTGTACTTTTTGAGTTATTGTTATAATAGTCATGGCGTGCAGGGTCTATGTTTGCGTCAGTTAAAGTCCTGTGCACGGTGCAGCAGGATGTGGGAGAAGAGCCGCTGCAGCCCACCCACACAGGCTCCGGCGGGGAGATTTTTTTCTTTGAACTGTGAAAAAGCAGAAGTGTTTTACAGACAGATGCCTAAGGTTTAGATACCTAACACCTCGGTTTTACCACAGACTTAGATAGCAGGTTTTGGTCAGTTCGTGGGAGAAACAGAATAAAACTGAATCAGTTTGCCCATCTCCAGTTTAGATACACTACTATAAGTAATACTGAACTGACGTCATGTTTATGTGACAAACTTACAGCCAGGTAATGTCGAAGCACATAAGTTGCTGAGCCTTCGCTGGCTCTGGATGTTAAGACTTGATGAAACCTCTGGAAATCTGCTTTACCGAGCTCAGCATAGAGAATGACCACAGGTGCATCTGGATTTGACCCTTGGTATCTGTGATCACCTTTGAAAAGGTACGGCTTTGGTCTGGAAGAGAGACAGCAACATCACTTAGATTACTTTACTGAAGCATAGAAACTGTATTTTACTCATCTTTCACCTTTCTGCTGCAGTTTTCAACAAGGTTCCTAAACCTTCCACATCACACGTCTTCACTCCATGGATGCTGAGGAAAGCTGAGCAGCCAGGAGGGGGAGGCTCAGTGGAAGCTATCTACAAATACAAGCAAGATCAGCAACATGACCCCTTCAACGTGCAAAAAGAAATGTTCAAATCAAACTCTGGGTCATAGTCCAGTTACCTGCTGGAAGGAGTACACCGTGGCAGAGTAGGCTCTCAGWGACAGAGCAAGCTTCAGCATGTTCAACTGGACGGAGCTGAGCAAGGCGCTGGCTTTCTTCACGATCAGCTCGTAGTAGGCCTGATCTGTGTCTGTGGGAGAACAGAAACACTGAAGATGAAAAGAAAACACCGTGACATCTGACTTATCCGAACAACAAATCGCATCGRGTTGTCGCAGTTGTGTGACGAAAATTGTGCCATCTTGTCAGCTTCGAGACTTCCACCTATAATTGTTACAACCTTTATGACAATTATAGACCTCAAAAACAAAGCAAAAACAAACTGTAAGTGCACATTCAATGCACGTGTACTTGCAATTCTGGCATTGTTGCACACATTTTATATCTGATTTTTTTTTGTTGTAAATTTTTGTAATTTGTCATCTTTGAGTATATTTATTTGTTTTGTCTATATTTTTGGATAGACCGGGACCTTGGGTACAGAATTTCGTTCCACTACATGTATGTGTGTTGCGAATGACAATAAAACTTCCTTGAATTCTTGAACCTGCCGGCTGAACTTTTCACCTGCCTTCGCCTGGTCAGAAGTTCATGAGTGTCTGTACTCACTTCCAGAATCCGACTGTTGTACCCGGAAACAGACATTCATAAAGATAGTCAAATGTCCAAAGACGTTGTGAGCGAATGAGTCTCTGTGACACAAACTGTGGAGCTTTAACCAGGATAGATTTATGGAAAAATAACGTCAAGTATCAAGAGTTTTTTTTTTTCTGGAGTGTAGACTCCAGCAGGAAGGAACCCCATGCAGTGRCGTATCCTGCAGCAGGAGGGGTTTTCCCAGGAGCTTGGTGTCGAACAACCATGTGACCGACCGTGTGTCGTCCAGTCGGCTGCCGATCAACCATACTGAGTGCTTAAGGCTTCAATCCTGAGGGCTGTCTGGAGACTTTAAAGTTTTCTGCCTAATTCTTTTATATCTCAACTAGGGATGCACCGATATGAAAATTTAAGCCGATATCGATATCCGATTAATTATTGCTATTATGGTCGATAACAGATATTTACCGATATTACACAAACACACAGATTATGTTATACATATACGCATGTAAGACCTGATTTTGTAATAACAGCGCATTATGTAATAAAATCAGGCTTCAAAATGTAATAAACTCGTGCTAAAACCACATTATGTATTAATTGACACAAAATGTAATAAGTCTTCAATGCATTAYGTAATAACGTTAWTRCATTTTGYKGCAATTGTTCCAAAATGTGGTGGTGTAATAATTTGGTGCATTATGTAATAAACAATCAAAAACCAGTATTTCTGTTCACCCTAATCAATATACTTGTAATAACTGTCATGTTGCAAATACTACATAATTAAATCTTTATAACTTTGGTCAATAAACACCAAACTTCTCATATTTTATTTGCATTTTCAGTCAAATTCTTGTTTATATGGATGTACAGAGCAATCTCATGGATTTTTTTTTTCATGTTTTATGGAATCTTTCAAAAACAGTTTCTAATTTATTCCACATGTCAGAGCCTGTAGGACGTTAAAAACAATTATTAACATCAAATATCCACTTCCAACCCTATCTGTTGCTAGAAACAAGTTCTTCAACCCTCATTTCCTTCTGATACAGAAGCCGACAGTCCGCCTGCACCGTGCCCCCCTCCCCTCCGTGGCTGATGGTCCACCTGCACCCCCAACCCACCCTGGGTTTTTTACAAAAATTACGTATTTTTAAGGCTCATTATACAAGTAAACGTCTAAATGGGTTGACAAATATGTACAAYTAACTTTTAGATATATTTTTAGAGTTGTCTACAAAGTGGAATAATTTCTGTAACAGGGATCAGGACAGTAAATCTGAAAATGCAAATAAATAATGAGAAGTTTGGTGTTTATTGACCAAAGTTATAAAGATTTAATTATGTAGTATTTGCAACATGACAGTTATTACAAGTATATTGATTAGGATGAACAGAAWTACTGGTTTTTGATTGTTTATTACATAATGCACCAAATTATAACAACACCACATTTTGTAATAATTTCCGCAAAATGTAATAACGTTATTACATAATGCGYTGAAGACTTTTATTACATTCTGTGTCATKTATTACATAATGCAGTTTTGGTGCGAGTTTATTACATTTTKAAGCCTGATTTTATTACATTATTACATAATGTGTTGTTATTACAAAATGAGGTCTTACGTACGCACAAACACACTTGGGTCTTTTCGTGATCCTGTAAATAAAAGACCAGACCTCTGACATGGCTCCCTACTTCATTTATAACTGGCTACGCAGCGTCACTAACACTATCATGATCAAACAGATGCTGCTCAACCAACAATCTCCCCTCCCAAAACAGAAGCACAAAGCTAAAAGGTGGGAAATCAATATCGGACGTTAATATCGGCCCAGTTTTACAAATCAGACCGATACCRATATTCTAAAAATGACCAATATCAGCCAATACTGATATGAATGCCGATATATCGTGCATCCCTAATCTCAACTGAAACTAAAGACGTAACATATTTAAACACCTGGCATATCTTGAAAGAATGTATATTGCCGGTCGCATTTTATGCTCAAGCTTTAAACTAAGGATCTTATACTGCTACAAATCAAGTCATGGGTCATCTAGTGTGATATCGCAAGATCTTGTGTGATTACTACTCAGATTATGTTGTTAATGACTCCCAGCTACTCCTACTAYAGACATTTTTGTGGTAGCTATGGTGAATTAGCGGTGGCAGCCATCTTGAATTAGGTTGTCTCCAGAATGTATTGAGAAATAAATATACATCCGATGAATATTTCTTAAGAGTTTCAATAAAATCTGTCCAGATATTTTGCCAACGATACAAAAAAACAAAAAACAAACCTAAAACACAGCAAAGTCAGTGAGCAATTAAAAAAAACCACTTGAGAGAATCATAGTACAGCTGTTATTGTGGCTAATCTGTATTTTTCTCAATTATAATGATTAGTACAGTTTAAAAATGGTGATACTACATGTGCACCTCTCTAAATACAAATGGTAACAAGGGGTAAAGGGATATCTCCCTCTTAATTATAATCAAATCCCTTCTTATGTGTCTGTAACAGGAGCTGGGGTCTATCTCTAGTTAACACAGAACAGTAAGTAAAATTTGCAGCTCCACCATATTGTATTATTACYTGAACAAGTACTTAACCAAACACTGACATGAACCTGCAGTTATTGCCAAAACAAAGCAAAGCAAATTCAGCTGCTCTCAGCACAGAAAATAAAAGTGACATCTGGTCTTATATGATTGCAGCAGTTTTAAATTACCATCATGCTCTCCTTCTATGTTTTGATTGGCTTCAACAAAGTCCCAAAACTTCTCTTGGCTCTCCTCAGCCAGGAACTCACTTAGGAAAAAAAAAAGAAATGTGATAAATTAGACAATTTCATCAGCTCACAATGAAATAAACAAACAGCTTAAGAAATTTTCCATCTGCTTGCAGGAGTCAGACAACAACATGCAAGGAATAAAACATTTAGAGCTGCTACACAGCTGTTTAAACACAGTTCCACCAGAGGACTGAGCTGCAAAAATATTGATTTACTTATTATGTGAAGTTTCCAAACCGTAATGACAAATTTAATTGAGTGCAAATGATGTTACAGTTCAGCAGTGTCACACCTGGCCTCCAGCAGCAGAGGAGTATCAGCCCATTTGGTTGTAAGAGTGGTGGTGATCGCCTTCGAATCAGCTCCTCCAGAGACAGCGGACAGCAGCGAGAGCAGCAGAGCACACAGAAACCACATCTTCACACCTACACCAGAGGGAGCAGACATTAACGTTAAAACCAGTAAGATCAAGGAATTTGAAATCTTACAGGTAGTGAGTAAAAAAAGGCAAGTGTGGAGATGATGTGTTAAAAAGGTCCATGATTAGTTGAAACAGACTTTATTTGATAAACATTTATTTTAACTGTAAATTAAAGACTGTAAAAATACTGTGGGATGTTTAGTTTTTATAATTTTTAAAATATATTTTAACATGGACAGAGC
>NW_013952463.1:1314704-1316701 GCF_001266775.1 Austrofundulus limnaeus
ATATATATGTTTATTAAATAAAGTCTAATGTTACAACTAATCATGGATCCCTTTAATAATAATTTGACCCAGTAATGAGAGGAGCAGCAGTGTTTTGAACATCCTGAAGTTGAGACATTAACCATAAAGGACACTGTGATACACATCAGCTGATAGAATCTAGTTGTTTAAATGATGATAAAATGGACAAAACAAGACTTAATGACATATTCCAGGCACTGTGTAAAATAATAGGTGTTTTACCAAACCAGAAGCAAAAAGGAGCAGCGTTAATGTGTGTAAGCTGATCAAATTACAATTTACCACCCGCTGCGACTGCGTCTCTGTTAATACGACTGCAGCAGCTCTGATTAGTGAGGTTTTGAACTCAGGTTAATGGAAAACAGCGAATGGGGCCAAACCAGGTGGTAGAAAAGTCAGTCTGAGCACTTGGTTTAAAAGCAGGTTGATACAAGAAGGTACGCTTATTAACCATCTAAARGCAACAACGAAATCTTAAATGAAAAAAAAAAAATTCTTTCAACCCTGTATACAGCGCTCATTACTCCTAATGTATCAGTACAGTGTAAAGTCRCATGAAAACAAAAGGTAAAATGTGCTTCAGCAGTGACTGATGGAATCTTAAGAGAACCAGAGACCACATCATTTGTCTTCTTAAGCAGCTTAGTGGGGCATATATCTTGTATCTTCAGTCACTTCACGTGCCGATAACATTTTTTTGTCATTTTGATAAATCATACTACTCAGATCTAATTGTCCCATCATCTTAAAGGTTATAAAATGAAGAGTTTTCTCCAAATCTACAGATTTACACAAGGGATTAACAAAGAATCTTTAGTTATTCTTATCYGTTTGTACTCGCATGTTTATTCTGGAATCTGCATTGCATTATGCATTTAATGTTTAACACTGTTTTATTATTATTTAATTATATGCCTAATTGTTTTGCCTCTGAACTTTGTAACACCTCGTATCCTACAAAATAAAAGTGATCCAAGTCAATACAAAGAACACATTTTAGTAAACTGCACAGTCCATATCGGGCTTCTTTTGAAAATGACTGGATTTCCACAAGGTGTTGCTGGTCTTTGAGGCCTTAGTTAATATTTTAAGTTCTGCTCTCCTTCWCAGTGCTGTAATGTGGTACTTGTCTTCTCCAGTGATTATTTATACTCTTTCAGCCACACTGACTGCTTGAAAATTGCATGAGAACCACAGAATAAAACAGAAATAAGATTTTTTTTCCTCAATATGTCATCATACAGTGTTGCTCACCATTACTGGCACCTCATTTTCTTTCACAGACTGTACAATATCTTCAGAAATAAATAGAAATGTAACAAATTTATATCCTCGTGATATTTTAATAAGTGGGCCAAAGTAATACAACAATAAAATTTTGCTTTTTCAACTTACATGTTACAATTTCAAAGAAACAAAAGAATAAACAGCATGTGCAGCAATAAAGGCACCCCAACTAATACTTGGTTGCACACCCTTTGGCACTGATGACAGCCTCCAAACATTTCTTGCAGCCATCTATAAGCTTCTTGCATTTTTCATCTGGTATTTTCTCCCACTCTTCCTTCACAGTTTGTTCCAGCTCTTGAAGGTTTGCAGGGTTATTTTTCAGAATGGCAGATTTCAGCTCACCCCAGGATTTTCTATGGGACTGAAGTACAATATATCTGCAATCACATTGGTATCGACTGACACTTTTTATAATATCGGCATTGATCTGATAAGCAGAACTGGGCCAATAACATCTGATATTGATTTCTCACTTGTTGCCGTTTGTGTTTCTGATTTGGGAGGGGAGATGGTTGGTAGAGCAGTATCTGATCATGATAATGATAGTGACGTTGTACAGCTAGGAATAACAAGTAGAGAGCCATGTCAGCAGACTGGTCGTTTTTATGGAATCGAAAAAAGACACAAGTGTGTGTGTGTGTGTGTGTGTGTGTGTGTGTGTGTGTGTGTGTGTGTGTGTGTGTGTG
>NW_013952463.1:1317312-1319553 GCF_001266775.1 Austrofundulus limnaeus
TCCTCAATATGTGTGAAACATGTTATAGTTCAATTCAAGGTAGGAACATCGTCTACACTGGTTTAAGGACAGATTTTGAAAATTCAAAAGGGACTTCGATCCGACCTGTGATCGCTGTAAACAATCTCCTCCCACACTTTTGCACACATTCTGATCCTGTCCAAAGCTACATGGATACTGGCAAGGCATCTTTGACACCTTTTCAGGACTATTTGGACGAACTGTTTATCCATCACCATTCATCTCTCTCTTTGGGTTCGCTCCAGCAGAAGCTTCCTTCAGTGAACATCAGAGGACGGTGTTAGCTTTCTGCTCTCTACTGGCTAGAAGACTTATTCTTCTTCGWTGGAAGGATCCACATCCTCCAGTATATGGTCATTGGTTAAGAGAAGTTATGTCTTACATTCATTTAGAGAAGATTAGATATACTGTTAGAGGATCTGTAAACAAATTATTTGACATCTGGCAGCCATTTTTATCTTGCATAGAAAAAATTTCAGCAGATAACTTTGTCTAATGGTCAAATATTGGTTCTTTGTACACAAACCTGTGCTTTCACTGATATATAAATACAAGATGGTTTCATGTAGACACAATAGATCCGGTATAGGAGGGGAGGGATGGGAGGGATTTTGGGGGTGTGTGTTTTGTTTTGTGTTTTTGTAAGTCTGTTCTTTTTTGTGGTTTGTTAAAAAATAATAATAAAAAGACCTTGACCAAAAAAAAGTTTGAAAGTGATCAGTGGCAAGAGAGGAATTGCTGTAATTGGTCCACTGAACCTCTGCAAAGCAGAAAAATACCATTAAACCCTCCTTCAAGAAGAGCAGGGTGATTCTGCATCATGTGCTGGAGCAGCGGCGGCAGACCCAAATGGATCCCACCACAGAGAGTCAGCCAGAGGAAATGTGCCACCCATGGCCGTATTTAAAAGACTTATTCGAGTTAACCGGTTCAAAAAAACGGCTCGTAAATTTGATAGAGGCGGGTGATGGCAAATTTACAGCTTCTGTAGTTGTTGTCACAATCTCCAATGATGCACAGAATCACAAGTCCAAGTGTGAACAGTGTCACAGAGGGTATCACAAAAACATGCATTATCTGCAGCATTGTTCACTAAAATGGCACAACACTGATGTATTAAAAATATACATACAGTGGGCACACTTCATGATATTAATGATATTGCAGACCATAGGGAATACATAAAGCAAGAACTTTTAATACTTTAAGTATTTTTTAAAAGCAAGTACTTACTTACTTCTACTCAAATAAAAATGTTAATGTGGTACTTTTAGCTTTACTGGAGTACATTTTTGTCCGTTTATCTGTACTTTTACTTAAGTACAGTGTTTGGATACTTTCTCCACCACTGAGTTTTACCAAATATAAAAAAATAGCCTCCCGTGTTAGCATTTGGTTATTTTACAAAGAATTTCCCCCAACTCATTGGTCAATAACTTTAATCAGACTAAAATGCACGCTTTAAAACCTGGGAGTAAACTGAAAGCGCCCTGAAGTCTGTCCAATAAGAAACTTCAGCGTGGCTCCTCTGTCCAATACGACGTCAGTTCACATCCTGACGAGAGATGCCACATTAGTGCTATGAGCGAAATAAACTCCAACTATTCTCGCATGTAGTTGCGTTTCTAGTATCTTAAACTGTTTTAATTGCATTTATAGCCATATTTTGAGCAGAAAACTCAGAATGAGTTTACCTGTCACTGCAGGCGGACGTCTATCACAACAGGAAAACGACCTTATATCCGCTATTTCTTATTACTCGAGAACAAATTTTGGATGCAATACCCACAAAAAATAACAGTAAATTTTAAATACAGTTGTTTAAATGATAAAAGCTTAAAAATACASGATTCATTGATTAATTCTCACCGAAGCCGGCTGTGTAGCTTCCTGTATCCGTGATTACTGAAAGTGTCTGGGTCYTGACAGCCGGACTAGGTGACCACAGTTTTGCCTGTTCCAAATTACTAAATACACTGTCCATAAAACTGCCACATTTATGTATAATAATTCTATTAATCCTAAAATATATTTAGTTAAATGCGAAATGTACATATATATATATTAAAATGAATGTTTTTCTTGTTAGTTTCTTTTCRAAATGCATTTTTTTCAAATACAGAATGGTGGCATAAAATAGAACAGCTAAAGTTTTACTGCTGGTATGTTGATGGGTAAATGGATGGTCTAATAAATCTTAACATCTCTATTGTATGTGAG
>NW_013952463.1:1320160-1321614 GCF_001266775.1 Austrofundulus limnaeus
GTGTGTGTGTGTGTGTGTGTGTGTGTGTGTGTGTGTGTGTGAAGCTTCCCTTAAGGTGCAATTAATTTGATTTTTAATTTCCTCATGAACGGATGTTACTAAGTTTTAGTGAACTTAAAAAACTTAACATTTCAGATGCCATCACAAACTTCCTTAAACATTTTATTCACATCATATGAAGTCAGCAGACACAAATCTCACTGCTAATTTAGAAAGATGATTAGAATGTAAAGTAAATAGATTAAATTGGAAATAAACTTCAACAAATGATATAGGATTCTGRACCATCAATGAGATCAAGTTATAATATTATACAGGAATGTATTCCTAATGAAGATATCATATGTTTGTGCTTAATTCTTCTCTGGACAATTTCTATTAAAACTGGGATCCTTACATAATGTATACTGGGCCAGAAGTGGCTTCTCAACTACTTCAAAGACTTCCATTTTACTGATTGGCAGATTATGATACTCATGTAGATTTCATTTTTTTATTGACCCTTAGTTTAAATTGAGCTACGGTATGCTTTTTTTGTTAATAAAAATTTCAATAATAAATAAATAAATAAATAAATAAATAAATAAATAAATAAATACATACAACGATATAGGGTTGACCACTAGCTTCTGAATATTCCAAATATTTAAACTAAATAGCGCTGTGAATAACTAAAATAAATTATGTTTATTCCTAAAATCCAATATGATGAAAATAAATTATTGTACATGGTCATAAAGGAAACCATTGCTCCTGCCAAAAAAACAAGTAATATAATGTCTAATATTCTAAAAAGAAATGTTCAAAACACAGTATTTTTCATTATCGTCTCATATTGTAAAAGAGTGTTTTTAATAGACAGTACAGCAGAGCATGATGATATATTTGGAACTGCATTTTTTTGCAAAGCAGCTCATACAATAAATGYTGCTGCTTGCACAGCGTGACAGTCTTGGGAAATAAATCTTTCATTTAGATTGAGTCAACTCTGTCTCTTAAAAAAAGCATCTGGATCATAGACATGAAACTGTAAAGAAAATGAAACTCCTCATTTGGTCCTCCTGGGATCATTTTGTTAATCTTTATCTTCAGTTTGTGTAATATCTCTTGAATAGACGGTCCCTATGGGGTGGACCGGTGCAACGTGACAGCCTCTCTGTACCTGTTGTGTGGTCTTGATRGAAAGAAGATGAAAGGGACAGAGACAGTGTCTCAGAGTGCAAAGACATGGCTCTTGCYTTTTCATTTGCTCGCTCTGCAGCCTAAATTAAATTGGACAGCTGAATCTCCAGAGGGAGCAGTTCCAAGGTTTGATTTAACATTATATAAAAAGCAGCGACATTAATTATCCTGCTGGATTTGACCTTCATTTTGACATGCACATGTGGACACCTCAGATACATACAGTAGATGCCTGCACACACACACACACACACACACACACACACACACAC
>NW_013952463.1:1321634-1334436 GCF_001266775.1 Austrofundulus limnaeus
CACACACACAGCTAACATCCTTCCTCCCGCTTCACACTGGCACCGAGTATTAGGTCTGCCTCTGAGAGATGACTCATCCTGCATCCGAGATTCGAATGGGACTGTTTGTGTGGTGTGTGTGTGTGTGTGTGTGTGTGTGTGTGTGTGTGTGTGTGTGTGTGTAAAGTAATGGCGCATAGCACAGACCAATGTCTCTCTAGAGGGGGACCACTCCCACTTGAGCAGAGACCTTTCCAGGCCTTCACACTCCAGCTAATTACTGCAGTCTAATCAATCAACACATCCTCATTAGCCACACACGCATGCATGTGCATGGCTATGTGTGGCGATCCGCTGGCATGGATTTATCAGGGCAACGTGCAGCCTGTGGAAAAGCACGGGGCGTGTACTCTACTCTGCAGCCTGCAACACGCCAGAGGAATGTTTGCAGAGGGAATTCTGTGTGCTGACAGGACTCCACGAAAACGCCCGATCCACACAAAGCACCTCAAACACAGGCGCACGGTCTCGCCRCTTTTATCGCTAAATCTTTTGGCTTTTCACTGCAAACCTCAACAGGCATTAAAAAAAGTGGAGCTGCTGGTTGGAAACAAAGCTCCGAGCTTTAGAAACAGTAGCGGTAAAGATGCTTTAAAAAAAATCCATTGACAGTAGGGAGAATTTTGAACCCTCGAACCGCTAAATCCTAAACCTGRCAACAATCAAGAAATCCTTGACAGAAAGACCAAATCAAATTTCATCTGGGAGCTCCGGCACAACATAATAACTCCACCCTGATTTGGCTGCAGGACAGACTGATCCCAGCAAATGAAACAAATCAARAGGTAGCGGGGAGATCACGGACAATAAAACGACTAAACCTTCAATCCGGCGGCACCTGGGAGCGCCCAGGCACCGAACCAGGCCGACCTCTCATTCCCAGGGACGGCTGGGGGATTCTCGGCCATAGATACAAGTCTCTGAACTCAAAATCCTATCAACCTAAACCTAAAATCTCATCACCCCCCGCCCAAACCCCCCTGCCCCAGTCTTATCTAATAAAAACTGCAGGAGAGGCGCAGTCAAACTGGAGCCTGCTGGAGACCAGGGCTACATTATGGAGATTCCTATGATGACATTATCAGGATTCTTAACACTCCCCAGAGTGCAGTGTGTGTTTGTGTGTGACTTCATGAGCCTGCTGTGTGTCTCTGAGCAAGAATACGCCTATTAAATCAGCGATGACATTTTACCCCTCTTGGCTTCCATTCCACAAGAAAAAAAAAAAAGGTCCTGTTTGGGGCCTGCTACACCGACTGGAAGGGGGAAAAAATAAGGGATATGGGATGAAAAACAGAGAGGAAGAAAGAAACAGTAAAAGACTGAGGGGGAGAAAGAAGGAGGAGAAGGAGGCGGAAGAGAATTTCAATTAGTTTTCTAATACTGTGAAAGCAGTGAGGGCCTCGAGCCCAAGTGATTTATCAAAGTTATGGCTCCCGCTATAATGAAGGTTCAGGAATATTACCAGGCAAAGTAAATAAATAACACAAGCACATGCGCACGTACGAGGATGCTTACAGYGCAGATAAATGATCTTAAACGACATGTGTCTGCTGGGTCAGACGAGACGGGAAAAATGAAGACCTTTCAGTCTGGGAAAGGTCTAAGTGTCTGGTCGTTAGGGGTGGCGGGTCTAATCTATGTTTCCATGCACTGAGATGCAGACATGGACGACTCTGAATTGATTTAAAACGACCTAAAATGGATTATTATTTAATGTTAATGTTGAGGAACATAAAAGGCAGAACTATCAATAAATGTTTTACATTCAGCCCTATGAACTGCAATCCAAACTGTGTGATGTCAAGAGTCCCACCCCTACTGTCGTAGACTTGGATCCCTAATGAGCCCCCCCTTCACAAACACTCCCTGCCTCGGAGGCATTACAGCAGACATTCACCCCCTGCTCCTGCAGGTGATACTGGCAGTAGATGAAGCACTTATCAGTTTAACTTCAAAGCTAATAGGACCCACTCAGCGTCTCATTGTTCAGATTTAAGATCCTCCTCCTCTGGCTGAGCGCAGTCTGGACACAGCACCCTGAAGCGTCCTCTCACAGACCAGGTTTCTCATTTCTCAAAGGCCCGCCACTCCTTCCAAATATAAAAGAATGGAGAGAGTAAACTAACTAACAAGGCAAAAACAAGTTTATTTATCGTCTTATTGATTTATCCAATCAGACTAATTGTGTGTAAATCAGCTAGGAGGGAAAAAAATCTTTAGTAGGTGTGATGAAGTTGTTTGGATCGCTGTGAGACTGAAGCAAAACAAAGAAATGATTTGTCTTTTTAGTTTCTCCCATTTCTTTTTGTCCCGATCTTTGTAACTGAATTTAAACATGAGGTTAAAAGTGCATCATGAAGGCGGCCAAGTTTCTGGCTCACAAAAAAACAACAAGAACGAAACAAAGGCAGAACAAAAACCAAAAGAAAAACAAAAAACACCACATTATCTTTGTTTCACAATTTGAGGACATCTTGCTCTCCTTTTCTTACATCTCCCATGCACATCTTTGTTTTCTGGTACTAGAAAACCAAGAATGAGATGCTTGTAGGCTTTTTGCACTTTTAACAATTCACAAATGTAAATAAAAATGGAATGCTATTATTTACAAACCTAAAATAAATAAATAAATAAATACAAACATATTTTATTCAAAATGGAACATAGTAAACATTAAATGCTTAAATTAACTAGTTCGACAATTTCTAGGAAAAAGCAACTTACGATGAATCACAGGGAGCAACGTACTGTATGTCAAAAAAGTTGAGACAAGSGCAACAAGACTATTATTGATAACTATATAAATTAGGTGTTATGAATAAGAAACTTCTAGTGGAACATTTTACACTTGATTAACTGGCATCTGATCAGCAAGAGGACTAAAAATAAAAACTCTCTGATGTAAAGGTGGGCAGAGGTTCACCAGTCTGCCAAAAACTGCATCTAAAAAAGTGAGAGAACTTAAGAACAAGTCAAATATCCCATCATATAYACAGTATAAAATATCAAAAGATTTCAATAATCTGGAGAAATTCCTGCAAGCAAAGGATGAGGCTGAAGYTCAACCTCCACTGACAGCAGGTCTGAACTGTTATGGACGTGACTGCATGGGTTCTAGAACATTTCCAGTTATCACTATCTGTAAACACAGTTCACTGTGCCATCCACATAAAGCTCTATCATGCAAAGAAAAATCTCTAATAGGTGTGCATTTGTGCCTCTGTAATGGACTGCATCTGGAAAGGCATAAATCAGCGCAGAACAGGTCAAAAGTCTGTAAATGTTTATATTTAGTCACAATTTCACAGAACATTAATTTCCCTACATCCTGATGTGTGTGTGGAACATGGTGTACACAACCTTTCTGTGCCATTCCTACATGAGAGTTGTAATTGTCTCTGAACACAGAGAAAAATAAATCTGTTTCCTGTGGGTCACGATTCAYGACTTTTGACTTAACCTCACTTCCCTTTAACGTTCTCGTGTAAACTTCCTTCAACCCCTTCATACACGTCCTCTTCCTTTTTAAAAGTGGATTCTTTTTCCTCYTAATTAAGAAAAACTTTACACAAAGCGACAAAATAAACAGGAACATAAACATACAAGCGGTGGCTCGAAATTCCAATAAGCCGGGGATGGGAAAAAAACATTTTCTTTGTGAAAAAAATAAGTTTTGACATCTTGCTTAAATTTAAGGCTATAGACTTATCGCATGGTAGAAACACGTGCACCCACTCATAAAAGCACCCAGACACACAAACACACCAAGACGCCAACTGCACCCTGCTGTGCAGCGCAGCTATGATTTATTAATAGTCCACGGATGTTTGTTGAAACCAGATCCGCTCGACAACATAGATCTTTTCTGCCTCTAAAAATGGAATTTAGACCCAATCAACCTAAAAAAGTAACAAAAAAGAAGAAAAGAAGACAACAGGGGTACAGGTATGACACCGAAAAAAGAAGAGGTGAATCACAGGTTACAGACAGAAATAAAGGCCTAACATTTCTAAAGGATTACATATTGCTTGCCATCTTTCACGCCAGAGTTTTAAACTCTATCCTATGTATGAGTTGTAGATGTTTTAGTCAAGTCTTACAAACATTTGCCACAATTGGATTCAATATGTTAAGCTGAGAGTATGTATTTTAAATCACTTACAACTACATCACATTCTGTCTCAGCAGCTGTAAATTTGACTGAGGTAAAGTCATTTTTGTTTTTGGATCTTTTCGATGTATATCCAATAATTAGTTTCTGMAAGTTTCATTAAAATTTGCCYAGTGGTTCATGTAACACAAGGACCACAGACCTTTGAAAACTAATTCACATAGTAGGACTGCTTCATATTTTTACTCACTCACTTTGGAAACATCAACAAAGGCAGACCCTGAGGTAAAATTAGTGGGAATCTGGGTGTCTGGAAGCAGGACCCAGGCTGGAAGATGGTTCTTTTTCCACTGTGAAGCCTGTCCTAAAAGAGAAACTCTCAGTTCTTGTCGGCCAAAACCTCCCAGCAGCGTTGAAGCCACACGGGAGGGCGACGCAGGGGTATATGAAGAAAATCCATCCCACCTCTGCTGCGTRCTGCCAAACCAGACCGGATCAGAGGCGAACAAGAGCGCCATTCTCACCCAGCGGCAGGCAGGCAACAGCAAGCCCAGTGATCCTCCCGCTAAGTCACACGGGCCTAAAGAAACCCTGTTACAGCTCTTCTTTTTCCACATCGATGGAGAACCAAAGCTTCCCTTTCTGTCACACTGGCTCGATTCAAGCAGAGCATGCTACAGCCTGCATGGTGTTAGTGAGCGAACAAAAACACCAACGTTACTGATAAAAGRATTCACCGTTTGACTTTGTCTCTTTTATTTTCTTAATCAAAAACCCAAGTGATAATTGAACATAATTAAAAAATCTACTGCCTTTTTCTAGCAATAAAAATTAAATAATCAGTGATTCATTCAAGTTTATTAGATCACTGATTTACACCATAAACAACACGTTTGCAGAACAGTTACTGAAAAATAAGGTAAAAACTGCAAATAACGTATATTTGYTTGTTGTACAAGAAAGCAAAGATCTCACTAATGGGATCATGTTMTCCATGCGCAAGAAGGCGCAACATAAAGAAAGTGGAGATTTTGTGTTTCAACCAAACACTGAATCATGACAAAATAGACAAAATACAGTATATTTCTGTTGAGAAGACATTATACCTCCTTTAAATATCTAACTGGCACACAACGATGAAGTTAATATCTGCAATTACCRTATTTATTCATGTATGATACGATCTCATGTATAATACGACCCCGMCCCTTTTGAGCTWAAAAAGCATAAAGAATTTAATCCTCAAACTACCTCCAATTTCATACAGACTTCAAGATTTTTCAGCCTTTGCAGTCTTTATACAAATCAGTAAAATGATCATTGGACTGTTCATTTTATTTTAACAACATTTGTACTAAAATGTATTTTGACAACAAATATATACCAGCTGTAGCAGCATCATATGAATTCTGGCATTTTACACATAGTCCACCAGGAGGCGCCAACACAAATGTCAGAGACTTCACATGAGATTTGGACCATCTTCTGGGGCAAAAGCAGATTACTTCCTACTTGCGAGCACCCCCTCTGGTGGGGAAATGTTTTTTTTTCAGGGATACAAACTTTTTCGGAACACCGGTAGACGGCCRTCATTACAGACGAACATGTGTTTGTTGTTGTTCGAGGAGCAGCCCGGTCACACGCTAATGTCATTAGTTCGCTATCATTACTAAGGTGCAGGACTATTTTCCCCTCCTTTTTTTCACATCATGTCACCTGCTTGGATCTGTTATCTCGCTCTGAAGCACAGAGGAGTGTCAGGGGTGAGCTCGTTTCAACTGCTTTTTACGACGCGGTCTCATTTCCRGACTCAATAATTTTGTGAATGAAGCTGATATTTCAGTTAAAATACATAAGTAAAAATATTTATCCGAGTATAGTACTACCCCCCAACTTTATGGATGATTTTATGGGTTTAATTTTACGTATTATGCTTGAATAAATACGGTAAATGTAAAAGGGCTTTAAAATGGGAGGATTTTTGAGGAMTTTAAGAGACTAAGGTGACAGAAATGAATTAGTGGCATGCCAAGCTGTTTTCTAATTATGCCTTTCCAGTCAGTGTACTTATTTCACACACCTCCTGCCCAAACTCCTCGCAAAAAAAATCTAACGGAAAATAAAACTGCCTTTCTGCCATTATAGTTTATTTTTAACAGATTATAAAGTGGAAATTATGGTCCTTCGTGAGTTCATCTATGGCCAAATAACAATTCACCCTCTAGGTTGGTGCGGGACGAGGGTGGTTGAAAACAACAATTWTTTTCCCAAAAGTGGTTTTGCTCAAACTATTTTCCCCTTAAAATGTAGATGTCTTAGCAAAAACAATTCAGTTAGTATAGCCTGTCTAATWTTATAGCCTAAATTGTCACTTTAAAATACTGAATTGAATGTGCTCGTTTTGTTTTGTTAGAACTTTACAAAAATCTAAATTCTGATTTGTCACAAACAGAATGAAATATGGGCGACCATTAGTGTACAAACGCAAAAGGAAAAAAATGCATTGTTTGGTATCGTGTTATTGAGGACAAATGTCTTGAACAGGACATCTCAAATCAGGAATAACGGAATGAGATCCTGACAAAGACCAAACCCAGTGTGAGTTGCCTCTTTGTGACCGTCTCTACTTTCCGTGAAAACCCTGCTCAGCCCAACTTGAGTCAAACTCTGTATCCTGAGACAGGAACGGCTCAAAGGAATGTGCAGGCTGTATCTGCCGTCAGTGTGTATCAGTGTGTCTGAGTGTGTTTAGAGTAAGAAGCAACATGTGACCACTTGAAGCTCTGTAGCATGCCGCAGACCTCCTCCATCATGTTTTGGACTAAAGATAAACAATTTATTGTCAGGGCAGATGTGACAAGAAACAGGCAGAGCCATCAGAAAGCTGGTAGGCCTTAGGAAGCAGACAACGGGACCAGACTGAAAATTGTCCAATTTACATTTCACTGTCTCCAAGAAGGTGACCTCTTAAGATTAACTAAACCCACCCCTTGACCCCTTTCGTCCTCCTGGTTCTGCTTCTTCTGCTCACCATCCATCATTTCTTCCTGCGTATCCTGGGTAACTACAGCCAATAATGATGCACCGAGACAGACAGAAATAGACCCTCCGGTTCAGAAAATCTCTACAGGCGTCTTCTCTGGCAGCCTTGGCTCACTCTTCCTCTTTGTTAGTTGATCAATAGCAGCCTGAGGACTTAGACAAGCTGCTCTGTAATTTAGACTTTAAACGCTGAGGACGTAAAGGAGATGGGGTTAAAAGGGGAAAACAGCGTTAGATTGACGGGGAGTAACAGGAGACAATGAGGACAATGTTGGAGTGAGGGGACCAGGAGGTGGGGGATGACGCAGAAGTTCAAGACTGTGACTCTAAATACTGGAACATATGCTCTCAGTGTAAGGAGGGTCTGCACCAAAAAGTGTTTCAGTATTTCCCATTCAAACCATTTATTTAAATAGAAAAAGGAAAGCTTGAATCTATATTATCAGATGTTTGACTCCAGATAATTTGTACCAATCGGCTATTTCCACCAGCCTAACACTGCGTAAATTCTGCTCATGTTGCTGAAATGGCCTTGTTCTTCGAGACTAAAACTCTTAAACCAATTTTACTATTCCTAAGAGAGCAAATAATAATAATAATAATAATGCTTCAGTAGATCAATTGCTGTGGCTGGTTTCAGGTTTGCTGATGAGATATTTTTTTTTATCCGGTTTGATTGTTTAAACAAAGCAATACATTTCTAATTTTCAGCTTGGCTTCTGATTATTGTTTTTTATGTTGAACATGTCATAAACAAYATAAACTGATAGAAACTTTCAGCTTAATTGAAAATAAATTCTTCCTTTAGATTTTAGTCAGCATCAAAACTTGTGTTTCTGAAGCTATGATTTCATCGTAGACTCAGAAGATCAAAGCTCCTGTTTATACCTGGAAGTGAGTCCTGAGTGATTGGACTGCATTCAGATAACAGATGGGAATGGCTTCAATGTGCTTTGGAACCGTTTTCACACAAACAAACTTTGAAAGAGGTCTAGACCTCTATTATATGCTTATAGTCATAAGCCTCAACTAGGCTTGGGCAAAACTGCATTGTGTGTAATCAATTGTTAGAMAAACTGTCCCCAATTAATACTTGTCACTTTGCAATTACTGCGATTAGTTCCACGTGATGATGACACATTTTTTTGTGCAACACTGTCAAGCGTGCATGTGTGGTGGAATGCTGCATGGACTACACTAACACTACGAACATGTTTAAAAACCTGAAACACTGCCATAAGCCTGAGTAGAGATACATAGGCATTAACAATGGTATTGGCCGATATTGATTTCCCACTGTTTAGCTTTGTGTTTCTGTTCTGCGAGGGGAAATGGTTGGTTGAGTGGTATCTGTTTGATCATGATAGTGTTAGTGACGCTGCGCAGCCAGGAGTAACTGAATTAGAGAGCCATGCCAGTGGTCTGGTCTTTTTTTCGAGAAAAGACACAAGCATATTTCTGCGTATATGCATTTAAATAATTTGTGTGTTTGTGTAATATCGGTAAATATCGATCATCAGCCAAAACAGCAATAATTATATTGGATATCAATATTGACTGAAATTTTCATATTGGTGAATTCCTAAATCTCAGTACGAGGAAAGTCAGAAAATGCGGACMAAGGCCACAACATTGGCTACAACAAACTCTCCTCCAGCAAATGATGGAAACAAACCTACTCAGCTGAAAATCCACGATGCTCTCAGTCAATCTGTCCCTTACGAGCAGCAAAGCAAGAGTGAGCAGGGAGGAGATAACAAAGGCGGTGGCGGATTGCGTTACTAAAGATATGCTGCCACGCCACATTGAGAAAAAGATGGTTTTCAATGTTTACTATTTTAACCTGGTAAAATAAAGAGTCAGTTTGACTTATTTGTAAGTATAATTTTAGAACACAGTGTGAGTCAAAAACTTGCAAGTGTAACTGTCATCTATGAATCGTAGTGTTAATCATTATCAGCTAAATGCCAAAATTACGGTAATCATGATAAATTTTTTTTGCCAAATAGCCTAACCCTAGTCCGAACACAATCCATCCAGGGCCAAGCTACAAAACATCCTACTGAACTGACAAAGCCCCACACAAGCAGCAGAGTTCGGAAGGCTAGTAATAAAATTTCAGATAAGTTAAGTCACTGTGTGGTAAGTTTCTCATTAGTTTGATTATTGTGATTGTTGTTCAAGCTGATTATTATGTTGCATTACATTTACCAAATTAAAACAGTGCGGAGTAAGAAGTAACTCTACAAAATTGCCACTCAAATAGCTCTGAACCACGTAATTGTCAAAATAACAATATAACACTTATGTCTCAACGTATGGCGAATTTTAGAAAGATATTTGCAGATCTGCTGACATCCTCCATGATTACAAGATAAATTAGAGCAGAACACGAGGAGAAGAATGCCAGTGTTGGTTGTGGGAGACAGTTTAGAACTGCACAAAAACAAAGAGAGGGGCTGCAGGGGAGGGAATCCCCTGAGTGCAAAGTTATGTCCAGCAGGAATGTATGGCCGCCTGTTTTCTCATATAACTTGACTGGCAGCAGCCCAGACAACTGTCCAACAGTGAGAAAGAGTCCGAGGGTAGAAGGAAATGAGAGGGAGTTGTTGAGAGGAGGATTACTGGTGAAAGACKAGGAGGATTGCACAAGTAATCACAGGCCGTATTTCTTATGTTTTACAGCCTGAATATTGAGTGTCCCTGAAAAGACTGGAAAGTACGATGACATTTCATGAACTGGTGCACTTTTTTGACACTTAGAGACGTTCTCCAACGGCTGCAGTGGTAATGCTGGGCTTAATACACCACAAAAAAGGATCTACAACAATTATCTGTCAAAGGAGGGAACACATTTGTGTCCAATCTGAGGGTGATCCAGTGAGCTTGAATCTTGAAAACTAAAGCCTTGTTGAGACGGTGGATTATCCAGTGTGTTGCAAGATTTATTCCACGGTGGTTCATCTTCCTAAACCAGCTTGTCATTGGTCAGATCAGCAGCTGGCTCCACCGACTGAACAGCCTCAGCTCAATTCTCGAAAGTCATGAAGAGAGATTTCTTGAAAACCAATCAAGATAATTAACTTCATACTTTGGACTAAGTTTGCCTGTTGGTCTGAAGCTGCATCTCCAAGTAATAAAGTGATTTAGTGCTAAAGACACAAAGTCAACTGATTATGAAAAATTCATTTAGTTTAAACACTCAGCTGAAAAAATAAACAGAAAAGGTTTGTGTACCTTTTCTAAAACCAGAAAATCAACTGATACTAAAAAAAACAAGCTGTAGTTTCCTCTTTCTGAGCAAAAATAAATCATGATTATAAGTCTGAGCAGACTAGTAATAAAAGTACAGTAATTGTGTTAATGCTGAGTCAGCATTTATATTTAAGTTTTCCTGTTTGTATTTCTCTCAGCATTTTTTTTGTAGTTAAACTGCTTTTGAGAACTCTGGGCTATTCATATCTAAAAATATTAATCTCGAGCTGGAATAGTGTGCCATGTCTTTTGGTTTTTGTAGTCTTCATACTTGCAACTTTTAGCTATCATTCTGMCACAATTAGCTTTTAACTACTGTTCTACTATCTTAATATTTTATCTAAGTTCTGCTAATTTTAACATCTGTTTTGCAGCTTTTTAGTTTTAGTTTCAGTTTGGCTTCTTCCATCCATCCATCCATCCATTTTCTGTACACGCTTCTTCCTTTTCAGGGTCGCGTGGGTCACTGGTGCCCATATCCAGCAGTCACAGTGCGAGGGGGCGGGGTACACCCTAGACAGGTTGCAAGTCCATCACAGGGCCACACATGGAGACAAACGAGACAAACAACCATTCAATCTCTCACTCACACCTATGGACAATTTAGAGTTATCAATTAACCTAACAGTCATGTTTTTGGTCGGTGGGAGGAAGCCGGAGTACCCGGAGAGAACCCACGCATGCACGGAGAGAACATGCAAACTCTACCCAGAAAGGTCCCCGGACCGGGATTTGAACCGGTGACCTTCTTGCTGAGAGGCATCAGCTCTACCAACTGAGCCACCATGCTGCCCAGTTTGGCTTCTTTTAATTTTAAAATGAGTTTTGCTACTTTTAGATTTAAGAATTTAAATGGACATTTCTATTTGCTCTTCTGCTCATTTTAACATTGTTTTAGCCTCTATAGCTAAGTGCAACAATGTCATCCAACACAGCGTTCAGTTTCTCTAGTTTCACACTGACAGCTTTTGTTATAATCAGGAAACTTAAATGAGAGTGACTCAGAATGAAGACTGCTTGAGGTGGAGCTGTGGGTTTTTTTAAAAGGGACAATATTATGTGTTTCTCAGGCATGTATTTAAACACTATACCATAATAAAGTACGGTATATATGTCATCTTTAGTTGTTATTAAAAAGCTGTTTTATGTTTAAATAGAAAATAAACTTATCTTCTCATCACTTCCACTTCTAAACGCCTTGAAATTGGCCTCTGTCTCTTTAAGAACCATCTTCCGCTTCTGTCCCGCCCATTTCAGGGGGGAGGAGGGTGTTCACACGCGCGTTATGATGCAGTTTACTTGGCATCTGAGAATACATTTCGTCAAAGGTATTTTGAATTTGAAGAGAGCTTCACTGAGTGAGAAGTAGTTAGGAGCTCAGCAGACAGTTTCACTTTCACTTTCAGTTTCACCAGTTGTTTGTTTTGTTACTACCGAGAGCCCGCAGGAGTCATGGACGGGGTGTGGGGAGGTGTGCTCCGTGATGAGGAAGCTCAGCTTGTAGACCGTCCAGAGGCGGAGATGGTCCTAAAAGGCGGTTCTAGTCCCAAGCTGTTGTTTTTGCTCCCCTGCCTGCTGCCTCAGGACAGCACAGGATTTCTCAGACATGCAAGAATGAGTCAAAGTAAGACTTTGGGCATGTTTTTGATGAGAGGATAACATTATAACATGATTTAAAACTCAAAAAGTTGATTTTATATGCTATTGCCCCTTTAACTTTACACAAATCCACCTGATATTTCTGCAAATGTAGTGTTAAAATCCCTCCACCCAGCATTATGTTCACATGCTTCCTTGTATGGAGGAATCATCTCTTGAGTCTGCTGTAGACAACCACACCCAATCCCATTTTACACACACCTGCCTGTCAAGACATAATCTCTGCCATATGAGGTGATGTCAGATTATAAACTCAACAGCACGCCTCCTATGATGAGGAGAAATTGTCAAGAGGAAAAGAAGTGAGAAAGTAGGGGGGAAGAAGAGTTGAAGGAGGAGAAACGAGGGTTTGGGGGCAATTAAAAGGCTGGGTAACGAGGCTAATGAGTAGACAGGTGGCCCCATTACAGAACCAGCCGAGCACAGTCATTAACACACTGAAAAACGTGCAAAACCTGCCCTCGGGCTGGGATTAGTGTGCCTGAGTGTGTGACCCCCCCGCCCCCGCCCCACCCTTCTCGTTTCCATGTCGATCAGTCGACACATTGGAGACGGGAGGCAACAGGGTGTTTCTGTGACTCCGCATTGTGTTTGTGAGCGCGGCTTGAGGCGAGAGTGTGAAATTGGAGAGATAAGAATATGAAGAAAAAAAAACAACACACACACACACACACACACACACACACACACACA
>NW_013952463.1:1334883-1338151 GCF_001266775.1 Austrofundulus limnaeus
TGTGAGCGCGGCTTGAGGCGAGAGTGTGAAATTGGAGAGATAAGAATATGAAGAAAAAAAAACAAAACACACACACAGAAAGTGTACCAGAGGTAACTCTGAGGTAGAGAAACCGGGTAAAAAAAAAAAAAAAAAAGTGAGACAGATGCTGAAGGAGCTGATGGTTAGAGCGGCCTGTGACATATGAGGGGTTCGTCWGCATACGAATCGAGCTTGTAGGGGTGGTGGTTGTTATAATCTTTTGACAGTGAGGGGAGGAAGGGGTGGGGGATGGGGGGTGCAGCCAGTCAGTTTGTGAGTCTAGTCAGGCCTGGAGACGAGCCTCAGGCTGGATTTCTGCTGTCCAGCTCAGAAACCTTACCTCCAGGGAGCAGGATGAGGACAACTGGCTCTTTAGGAATGGAGGTTAGGAATGGAAAAAAAGTGTGTGTGGGGGGGGTGCTTATTAGTTATGTGTGCGTATAAAGAGGGGGTGGGGGGGTCCTCTAAGCCCAATTAACCCTGACTGCATGTCAGAGGGCTGTGCCAAACATGCCCCACCTGTTCAGCGAGGGCCAAGGGGCTAATGAGCACGGCCTGGAGGGAGGGAGGGAACAGCACAAGTGAAGCAGAAAGGAAAATGGGAGAGAAAATTCCTTGGGAATTTAAAAACAATGATGACAATCCCAGTACCCCCCACCCCACATCTGTCTTTCTTGTGCTCTGATTACACAACCACAAGTTCGGAGACACAACATTACAGAGATCTCAGAGCTAAACYTGGTCTTTGTTATCATAAGTAACCATACAGTATAGGAAAAATACACGTCACAGGCCGAGTTTCTACACAAAGACGAGACCGGAGAAGCAGGGAATAGCGAGCATAATGAAACGAGAAGAGCCAAATATTGTGCAACGGGAACAACAACAGTTTTCAAGACAGAATGCCTCTGTGCTTAATGTGTGTGTGTGTGTGTGAGAGTGTGTGTGTGTGAGTATGGAGTGAAAGAAGCTCATTGTCTAGCAGTGTAACACAAGCTCACAGCCCCAGATTTGCCTCGAATAAACTGTGAGGCTGCAGCATCCTTCCTTCAATCCGTCCTTCTAATTCTAATCTGTTCGGGCTGAAATAAAAACAGGTTGGCATTTTATGAAACCTACCTGACTGGCTCTTTTCTTTCTAAAACTTCGAAGGCTAAAGTCACTCTTGTGCGCAGCCAGTAAATAAAGATTTTGAATAAGTAAGGTTGCAGAATAYGCTACAGAATTTTCTGTAAAGAAAAAAAAAAGTATAAGAAGGAAGAAAGCACCTGAGTTTTAAATTTTTTTCCCGATTATCCACAAAAGGCTTTAGCATTACGTGGAAGGACGCTTCTTACCTTTTATGTCTTTTAGACTAAAATCATCTTATGCTGAATCTGAGAGGGGATGTAGCTTTGTCAAACTTCGTAAACTATTTTATGCACAATTTCATGAAATATCTTACAACAAGGTTACAGCTAAGGCACRGTAAATCTCTATTTCTATTAAGACTTTTTAAAACTTCCTTTAATGTGAATCCATATTAAATTTAAGAACAACTTCACAATAAACACAAATGGAAAAAAAAAACAGTTAGCAACAATGTTACCCAAATGTTCATTTTAACACAAAAACTAGATGTGAGAAGTATTTAATAAATAATTTAGAAAAATGTTACCAATTATTTTAATTTTTGAGATGACTTATAATCATCCTACTTATAATGTGTTAACATTTTTAAGACCTCTGAAATAAGACATTTTAAAGCTAATTAAGGCCTTATTTTTGGATTGATGAATTCAATGCTTTTTAAGACTTTTTAATGATCCGCAGGAACCCTGTTCACGATGTGTTAGTGGTCCAAATATATTTGGTGAATTGTTTAAAGCAACACAAAACTTTAACTAAATATCTGTAAAACCGATCAAGKTAGAGCCAYGTCCTTGGTCGGCCAGCTTGAATTGTTAATTAGTTGTGTGTACTTCAAATGATTACTTTTGAGAGTTTCACTAAAACCTTTTGCTGGGCCGCATGACCAAAATGTTATATTACAGTATTTTTAACAATTATCTGTATCATGGTATGAATGGATGCACACTCTATACGTCATGTTAGCAGTGAGGGGAAGCAGGTAACTTTGTGAATGAGAAGGGTTGAGCAAAGATCATTATCAAGCAAATTTACTKCGCTCAAGAAATCGACCTTTGCACTTCACTAAGAGRTGTATTCTACATWCAGCAATGGTGAAAATGGGAGTTCTTTTGTTTTTTGTCCACCAATGTAACCGATAAAATCGCCTCCAGTTATTAAGAAGACTGTCCCTCATTGACTCTAGCTTGCCATGTGTGCTGCTAGTTCTTGCATGCATTCAGCGGTGTTGCACAGAAAAATGTCCCCCTTCCAGGCTGTTTAAAACAGTATGCCGATATTTAGAAAATTAATATCATAACAAGAATTTTTTTTGTATGAACCGGTACACYGCCCAGCTCTATTAAAATCCATYCCGTGCAGKGGTCTGCAACCTGCGGCTCTGGGACCACATGTGGGTCTTTGGTCCCTCTAGATTTCTTTGGTTTTATACCCACAACAGAAAAGACTAGCTTTAGCAGTTTTCCTGTCAATTTGTTTGCAAATATGTGATCGATAATACCAATACAAGAAGTGAAACAGCTTAATTACCGTAGATCAAGCTAGTAACATATTTATTCGTGTATAATATGATCTCGAGTATAAAACGATCATCATTTTTTGAGCCACCACTCATTTCTGACAGATTACAGGCTTTTTCAGCCTTTGCGGTGAGCCCTCTGGCAGCAAAACATTATTTAGGGAGATGCACTAGTGTGAGCRTGTTTTGCTGCAGAGCTGCGGAGGACGAGCAGCCGAAGCTTCCGGTTCCGTGTGTCACTGAAAAAAACAATCTGCTCCTGGACCAGAGCAGAAGCTGGTTGTTAAATTATTAAGATGGAGTTATCAGAACATGCAACTAAAGTCCAAGTCTTTTTTACACCACCATAGTTAACAAGAAAAAGAAAACAAGTTTTTAGTCCTCTGACTCTGGGGAGTAAACAGGTTTATGTGTCTTGATATGCACGACTTACGAGAGGGAGCGGGAATATTTCAATTATGTCAGGAAATATTAAAAGAAAAAAAAAGTCAAAATTGATCCCAGAGGGAAATTAGATAAGAAATTAGATGGATTGAAACTTTTTTTGGTTGTACATTAAAAAAGTAAGTTAAAATTTACTCGTGTATACTATTACACCCC
>NW_013952463.1:1339371-1351879 GCF_001266775.1 Austrofundulus limnaeus
CAGCTGCATTCTGGCATGATAAGCTGTATGTTTTATATTCAATTAACGTATGATCCGATTAGTCGACTAATCGAAAAAATAATCGGTGATTAATCAATGATAAAAATAATCGTTTGTGGCAGCCCTACAGCTGGTGGCACCTTGGGATTGCCGACGGTTRTTTATTCTTTGTACAATATGTAAATTTTAATGTAAACTTCTGCAAACAGGGGTTTATATCATTATATTAGTTTAAACTGGTCTTCAACAATATTATCGTTTATCGGCAAAAACACCGTCGCTCTTGTCAGAACTGAGCTTTAGAGTTTCCCGYCTTTTCACTACTTTTGCCATCACATGAAGCACTTTCCAAACTCTCTTTTAATCTGGACTTTCAAACAAAAAATGCACACCGAGGTGCTCAGACTTATTTCCTCGGATTAAATGTTCTCATTTTATTTCTGACTTAAGATCACACAAACGCATAAACACTTCTCTACACAATCAACCGGCAGCTGCTAACTCTGAGATTAAGGCCAGTGTGACAGACATGATTTCAGGCTACATCTGCGACAAAGACGAAGAGAGCAGGACAAACAAACTGAGCGCAACCATACACCGAGCAGCAAATTGCTACTGACGAGTGCAGAAGGAAAAGAAGAAGAAAAACCAAGAGGTGGAGAAAAAAAAAAAAGAAAAAAGAGAGAGAAGAGGAACCACGCACCATCTGTTGGGCACATACTGTGTTCAGTGATTCAAAAGGCTGTTAATTCTGCACAAAATCCAACACTGAGGGCAGAGGGGGAAGACCTTGATGCTGTTAACAAGTAATCTTTTAAGGGAAACTAGAAGAAGAAAAATGCAAGAGCGAAGAAGTAGGAAAGTGTACGTCCTTTTTAAAGTTCCTGCCCGTTTCTGAAAAGAGAAGGAAAAAAAACAGGTGTTTGCATTTGATACAAGAAAGCTTTCAGCTAAAGAAACTGGCCTTTGGTCGTAGCTAAAATTGAATTCAGGCTCCGTTTAGCTCGCTGCAAACAGCTCTGCACTACAAGTACACATGTTCTTCACAAATGTCTTCCCTTTTCTCTCATCTCTCCTTTTCTTTTCTCCCACCACATCTTATGCTATTAGGAATGACACCGAGAATAATTGAAAAGCCTGCCTTCAAACTCCAAACCTGCTTTTCGAAAAAAAAAAAAGGGGGTGCTGGGCGATAGAAAGGCGCCTGAAAACGAAAAGTGAGGAAGACGGGGGAGGCTTTTTTTGGGAGGGAAGCTGAGCTGCTCATTGATATGACAGTTTGATTTTCTGGGCTCTCATGTGAAGCGGCTTAGGAGGGCATCCCTCTATTATAAGGCCTGTGACATCTAGCCTCTTCGGCTCTTCTGCTCCCACAACCTGCATACGTGATTCAAAGTTGCTGCTTGTGTGGCTAGAAGTATTTTTTTTTTACTCCCCTCTCTCTTTCTGTGTCTGTGTGTGTACATCAGTCCCGAGCAGACGCTCCCTGGAGTTTCCAATCTCGGATAACATGTGGAGGAATGTGAAGCTGSAGCAGCTGTCAACCTGGCAACACTTCCAGTCGGGTCTGAAACTCACCAACATCAACACCCCGAAATCCAAGCTGAGGACAGGGTTCATGAAGGGAGTGTGTGTGTCTGCGCATGTGTGTGTGTTTCAGTAACGGTTTACGTTGTCAGTAACTATTTAGAAGTTCAGCTAAAGACAACGCCCAGAAYGATTAAACATCGGTTCTGCATTTTAGAGCATTTTTACATCAATGCTAAATCAATTTAAAACTGGCAGCAGCGATCGACATCCGCAGTKCTTTCCACAATCTGTGCCACCTGCTTGAATTTGGCATTAAATCGACTCATTTGCTTTTAAAGAAAAAGAAGTGCCAAATGGTGGCTTTTCTGCCAGAAAACGAAAACAACTGAGACCCAGCTGAGGGTGGGGTGGGTTGGGGGCTTTTCTTGCAAGAGACAGCGAGTGAAATGGAAAAACACCAAGCTAAAAGGTCAGGGACCACGAGACGTCACTGCTGACAAATTTATCCTCTCTTATAGAACTAAAGTAAGCATGCAGGCCAAAGTTCAGGGAAATAATTTTCCTTAAAAAAGGGGGGAAAATTAACAAACATTCCCTTTAATGGCCATGTAGCTCACTTGTGTTTTGTTTAAAAATACTAAGTAACAAGTTTATTTCAGGAAAACGGGGGGAAAAAGCACCTGAAACAGCAGTAACGTTGTAATCCACAAGCTAAATACTACAATTTGGGGCTGTGGCAGTGTCAGAAAAAAAGAGGTCAGATTTARCCAAAAACTGTCTCAACCAATGTATCAACCATCATCATCCTGGCTAAACTTATACAGAAAAGATGAAAGAAATACTTAATTTTTAAAAACTTTTTCCAGTCACAACAAGATAGAGATGCAGATAGATTTATTGGGAGCCTTACAGCTCAATACTTCATTTCTTGTGAAAAGTGATTCAAGCAATTGTCTTATGTATGTGTTGTATGTGACAGAGTAAGCAAAAAAGTGCGTAAAGTAATTATTTGTATTTCTAAGATATGCTAAAATATTATGGACAGATTGGTTGGTATGAGCCACAATATGTCAGTTTTTTATTTGAATTTTAACATCATTAAATTATTTTTTGAGGATTAGTGTAACACACTCATCAGGGTTTTTGTACAAACTGTGTTAGAAAACAGCAAATATTCCTAAACTAAATTCAGCCATCAGTTTAAGATAATTTCCACAAATTCTCCTGTTGAGTTCGGAATGTCTTAAATTATTGAAAAATTTTCCAAGGGACAAATTGTGTAATAACACCACTAAYACATCTTTTAAAAAAACGTAATACTTATAGTCCTGTTTCAAACTAGGTGTTTGGCCTTATATTTATTTAGTATCACATGTAGCGTCKATCGTTCCTTCACACATTTGTGTTATTCAAACAGAACAAACACACCAATGTTTGGTATCGTTGTGAGCACCACAATGAAGAGCCTGAAGAGCTTAAAAAGATTTTAAGAAGATTAAAGATTATAGATATCCATGTTAACCCTCCACGTTCTCTGACCACAGCTGCAAATGTTAATAAAATGTATAAGTTTCGTGGGACTGAAGCCAAGCTCCCAGGATGTGGATGCAAGAGGAAATGCAACCCCAGATTGATCAGATGAATATTGTAGATGGCAGAAAGCAAAAGTAAAATAGAAGAAAGAGTCAAGGAAACCACCCAAAACCATTCAAGCTGAACTCAAAGTTCAAGGCACATCACTTTCTGTTTGCACCATCCTTCACATTTTGAATCAGAAAGAGCTTTAAGGAAAAAGACCCTGGAGGGTTCGGATATTGACAGAAAAACACACACAAAAAGAGACAAGAATTCACCAAAATGCACGTTAAAGTGCCCCAAACTTTCAGGGAGAGGTTTCTGGGATTGATGAGACAAAAATGGAGTTTCAATCACAGCAGTTGTGCTTTTTTGATTAGTGGAAGAGCATCAACAAATGTCTCCACATCTCATGAAGTTCACCTAAAACTCGACTCAGCCCTTTGGAAAAAGTGTCCGTCTTTTCAACAACAAGACAATGTCTGAATAGGTTTCCCCCGTTTGTTTTCACCTGTTTTTAAATTCTAACAGCAGAGCCTTTTGGAGAGTATTTTTGTCAATCGAGTGCTTCCATGAGCGTAATGGTAGTATCAGTGTGCGCCAATGTGTGACAACACATCCTACCCTCTCCAAAACTAACAATACAAGATATTTGTCTCCTTGGAATATATCAAAGACTGTGTGGGTGGAGGGTGACATGTAATTACATTCATGTGCCCAGATACAAGAGAGACACACATTCACACACAGAATGATAAAGGAGGAGAATCAGGGCGAATCCAAGAGAATCCCAAACAAATCCTTGGCTCAGATGCTGAGGCAGGGCGTGCAACGAGGAGAAAAAGAGACTAGACTGCGTGTCGGAGGTCACAGCACGAGTTCATATGTCCATGTGCTTGTTATGAGAGAGTTGTAGGGATAGACTTGCATAAAAAATGTGTCGGGAGAGCAATATATTATGCAAATGAGGTTTCTCCATATGGTGAATCAACTGAGCACTCAACACGCACTCACATATACGGAGCAGCCAAGCGCTCCCCCTCGTTTTTATGCTAAATCTGCAAAGCTCTGTAACGTCCGTCTCCTCAGACTGGGAGGAAAGACACAAGAGAACAACTGAGCAAGACTAGAGGACAAGAGACGGACGGGTAGAGAGGTGGCAGACGCTCGTAGGAGAAACTGGCCAGCCTTTTTGCTCTTCCTGATTAGAATTCAGAGGAATGTGGAGGAAACAGTGAGCAGTCTGGCCCTTATCAGAGCCTGCATGAACACCTCCCACACTGGGTCACCGGGCTGAAAGCTCACTGTGTCTTTTTCCAGTGTCTTCCCACCGCCTATTATCTGTAAACCCACCCACGCTGGTTCATCTCAGAGAAACGAGAGGCGCTAACTGCTTCAAAAAAAGAGGACAACCTAAGGACATATAGGGAAAGCTAATCACTCCAAAAGTCTGTGAGAACAGTTTGTTTGATCTAGGCTGCACCACGCTGCCTCGCCTTAAAGCAGAGCTCGTCTACCTACACACCGCTTTGGAAAGTAAACCTGTGATTTTGCAACCTGTCCCCGGTGGACTGGTGACAGGACAAAAGGATAAAGGAGGAGGAGGTATGTGATGAGTGAAATATAGATTTCTAAAGAGACTAAAATGAGTCTGATGGTTACTAATTATTGCCCACCGCAAGGGATTAAAGGATGATAATGGTTTTTCTTTTGACTGTGTGGTATGTTAGCAAAATACCAGACCCACCACTGAATAGACTTCAATGAAACTCTCAGGTTATAATCAATGGATACACATCTACAAAGGTTGAAGTTTTGAAACCAACCCAAGTCAAGATGGCCGCCACACCTCACTGACCTTAGAAAACACAAAAATGGCTGTGACTCAGTCGAATTTAAAGACATTCAACTAAAATTTGGTGTAGCAGTAGCTGAGAGTCACCCTCAGCACAYGCTTAAGCACAAACAGCTCTTGCTTGAGATCGGCCGTAACATAATTACAACATTTGACTAAAATTAGTAAAACTCTGTCCCTCTTATTATCGAATGATCCTAGTTTTAAAACTCTTATCTTGAAAGGTGAGATGCCTTCTGACAAGAAATGCTAGGTTTGTAAGGCCGTGTTTCCATGCAATTTAATTCAAATTTTGAGCAAATTTTTAAAATTTTGCAAAAAGGAACAAAACCAAGAAATGCAAATCAGACGTGTTTCCATCAACTGGCTTGAAGCAAATCAGTTACGTCAGATGCATGTGTGTAGTAAACAGGAAGTAAAAGTCACATCTCAGGACAATGGAGAGAAGTTATCAGGAACGTGTTGCTACTATCGGGAAAGTTATAATTATTGTCATACCAACTACTTCTGGCGATTTTACATGCGATCTGGAGACATCGAAAAAGAAAATGCTATTCTCTTCACATTATGGGAATAACTGAAGATGCTGACAGCAGAAGGAGGGTCCTGCTGCRAGTCGCAGCTGCAGTTGCTCTGGTGACGGACCGGTATCGTTCAGACAGTGAGAACAACTGAGCAACCATGTGAGGTAAATGTTCGCTACGTCAGAACTTATTCGACAAATGTGTTTCCATCTCTCCTTTTGCGCATTAACTCTTTTTCGAAAAACCCCAAAACCACCTCAAGTGAGCGTATCAACTTTTATGCGAAATTAGAGGAAGTTTTTTTTAAATCCTGACATTTCCATTCACCTTTTCAGATGCGATACTTCAAAATGCGCATTAAAAAACCTTGATGGAAACACAGCTTATGTTATTCCTGATWATTACCACAGAGCTGCAGCTGGTGCTTCAGACTCACAAATATACATCTTTGCTAAATAAAAAAATAAAACTTGTGTAAAGGTTGGAGGTAACCACTCTCCACAGCTGCTGGTTACATTCTCTGAGACTTCCCCCCTTAATGGTCAAATTGTTGCTCTGGAATGTGTCTGTGGATCTATTTGGWGTGTGTGCGTGTGTGTGTGTGTTAGAGAGAAAAAGGTAAGCAGCAAAAGAATGATGATCCTGTGATTTCCCTCGGGGGGCCACATCTGCCCTCGTTGAGCAGGCCTCCTCTAAAGAGCTCCATCCGACATTCCTGGAAAATTCCGTGGACATTCATCACCCGTTCCAAGACCTCCCCTCAAAGCCCCCCGCTACGCGCACCTCCCTCCCTCTGAAGCTGGATCCAGGAACGTCCAGAATGACTGCTGTGAGGCTTCCCAGAGCCAGAGCACGGTCCCTGCTGCCCTCCCTGCAGCACCGCGGTCATTGTTCATTCCTCACCCGTCGCTCACTCCGTCTCGTTTCTCTTCCTCTGCAGGGATTTGCAACTCTCTCTAATAGAGGCATTCACCATGTCCCACTAACTGCTGGAACAGCTGGAGCTTTGGATGCATGCAGAGTGCTGAATGTTTTGTGTGTGTGTATGTGTGTGTGTGGCTGAGGGTGTGCTGTTGGGYGAGCATCTGCGCTGAGAGGAGCAATGGGAAATGATGTTGCAAACTCCAAGCCAGGAATATCTGTCACAGTTTGACGTATTGATGCATCTGCATGCACACACAGCTGAGAGCTGGGGCACTCCGACGCTACGCTGCAAACCAAACAGTGGATGCTTTATTTATTTGTTTTTAAAAGAAACTGTTATAAATCACAAAACTTCTAATTGCCCGCCGACTTCCTTGGTGTCTAACAATCAGCTTCTTGACAACAAGCCCATATAACTGACAAACTGTGCTCTCAACAACCGTCATCGTGGGCAACTATGGCGGTTATCTGGGGCCTTTAGAGTCATTTCCACCTTGGTAAACCACTGAAAGTTTGATAAGGTGACGATGGGCATGAAGCTCCATATTTAGCTGCTGCTGTCAAACTGATTTAGCGTCGCAGGTAATTGCACAGTGTCACAACGAAGCAGGCGGAGAGTGWGTTAGGAGCGTGAGCTGGGAACGAGGAGGGGCAGGCTAAATTATGCTGAATAGCACTGCGGCGATATCCCATTTTCCTGTTGAAACAATGCATCAGCGCCAGCTACTTTTCATTGAGACAGCCGCATCAAAGCAAGAATAATGGATCCTTGCAGAAACCCTCAGCTCGATAGTAGGAGAAAACAAAGCTCGCATTGTAATCTCCGGGCCTCTCCCTCCTCCACTTGTGCATTCATCCCGCTTTTAATACCTTTCACATTTCTCTAACTCCACTGTAGGCCATTAGCTGGAGGGAATTACAAAACTAATGTAGGTTTCCAATCAGTTTCATTCCATTTTTTCGTCTATGTCCAATCAACACTTGGCAGCAGAGTCGAGAAAACACAAGGGATCTCCAAGGAAGTTAAACACACACAAACACATTGGTGCAAAAATCAGACTGCTCGCACAAGGCGGGTTGGATCAAATATCAAACAATGCCTAATCAGAACACAAAGTATAATCTTGAAGCCTGATTGAATGACATTTGGAGGAAAGAGTTATTAAGTTTCTCTAGCCGACATTTTAGACGGAGCAAATGGCTATTGCCAAAACAGGACGACCTCAAGGTGCGTTTCTTTTGTGCTTGATCATATGATCTTTGTTTTGATAACTTTATAGTTTGATGGGGATTTTTTTTAAAAGGGGAAAATGTTACTTTCACTTACGAAGACAAGAATGAGAGGAACTTCAAAAAGAATTAGATTTTTTTCTTCATCTGCTGCCTTTCATTTTAATTTATTTGCATTGTTTTGTTGTATGTAATGTGTTTTGTTTTTTATTTTTTTAATGAAATGAATAAACTATACGACAACAAGAACGGCTGTTTTTACAAATGAATTTCATTTGAAAAAGAAAAAAAATTATGACTAAAACTGTGAACAAAGCTAGATGACTTCTAAAGAAACTGTGATGGTCTACAATGCAATTACAGCCCACAACTAACAATTTAGTAAGAATCTAAACCAAGAAAACAAATGCCTACATTTTGATGTATGAACTTTAAAAGAATCGTAAAGACAGTCAAGATAAAAGAAAAGCTGCCTCAGGTGTCTCATTATGGTCACCATGGGAACCACACATCTGTGTCTGTCACTCCCTGACTGCGAAGTTAATGAGAGGCAGACAAAAACCAAGCTTCAAACAAACACCGTGCAAAACCTATATGTCGAATCTTAAACATTCTTGACTCGTAAGTGACGGAAGACTTTGWTGATCACACATTTAAATTTTTATGTTTCAACAATATTTTATGTAGGAGACATGGCAATTTAAAAACACTGCTTTAAAGATAACAGTTTAAACAAAAATACAACTGAGCTCTAWTGAAGCTTTGGTGTGCACTCTCTTCTTTCTTGTGGCAATTGAGAAAAAGCCTTAGGTCATACAGTAGTGAGAGACACATTAGGTGAAAAGAAGACAAAAAATGTAMGATTTGATGTTTAATTTGGATATGGACCAAAAAGCATTGTGGGAGTAAGAAGAGTTTAATTGCAAAAACCAACCCCTATAAAGACATGTTGATGGGGAGTTCAGTTGACTCTACAAGAAACAGCTCATGTTTGTGGCTTTTTAAAATGAATTATTCTACCCATTCAGAGAAAATATCCAAGTGATAGAATCGATTAACCCTCTAACCAATACATGTAATAGCAAAAGGGTCTATATGGTAGAGACTGAAACCGCAGGGTTGAAGAAGAGGTGACCACAGATCTAAAGCTACAGGATGCTATTGACTGCAGATCCATAGTCATCGTACCGGAATGAGTCTGTGGGGAGAAGAGACAGCTGGGAAAATAGATGAGAGATGGTTACGTAAAGCATCTTGCGAGCTCTCGGGGGGCTTCAGTGATGACAATTATAATGGATTTCACAGAGTTTTCTGCTTCTTTTGTGGTGACACAGACTGAAGTCCTGGTTTCAATTTTATGGCAGGGTTCAGAGTGTAGTTTTCAGTGTGTGAGGGGAGAAAAGCGGTCAAAGGCTATGTGTCTTGATGAGTGTTCACTAACCATTGTGAAACAGTAAAATCAAGACAGTTATAATAAATGGTAAGGCTGACACAAAGAGGTCATAATGTAAGAGTGTCCCAGTTTGTGTCAGACTGTATTAAAGTTCCTATCCTCTACCTCAGCTTCTGTATGTCTGAATAAAAGCACAAAGTACCCAGGTTGAAACAGAAATCAGAGCATGATTATTCAACATCACTAATTATGATGATCCGTTGACATCATTAGTTACTGTTGGAATCTAAATTTTTATGACTTTAATTTTAAACGAATTAACTAAAACAACACCTGTTTTTTCTCCACATCGCTGCACAGCGTGCGTCTGACAAGTTCTGGTCCGTTTCGCCTGAGCTGCAGTTTGAAACCGTCATGGTGGATAAGGCAGAGTCTGCTGCTGCCGACGTGTCAAATGGAACAAGTTATAAAACAAGTTTTCAAAGGTCGAAGGGRCAAAAATATGAGTACTGTACTTCAAGTTAGGTGACAATGAAAGAGTGGTTTGTATGTTCTGCAAGGTGTCCTTGGCATTTTCCATCTGAAAAGACAGTAGCTACTGATAAGCCACTACAGAATAAATGTTTGAGAAAACTATTCAATTAACACCATTTCTAACTGGGTTTATGTTGAGTTTTGTCCCCCCTCAGCTTCACAATGTTTTCTTTTTAACCACTGTTGTTTTAAGCAATAATATTTAAGTACCTACTTGTAAAAAAAAGAAAAAATCTTGATCTCTTTCAAACCCTTTCTCTTGCTTCGATAATGTTCAGTGGAAAGTGTTTAAGATGACAACAACCAAATCTCAATCTATCAATGAGCAGCAAGGACACCTTTGCTTCAACAACAACCATCAGTCTGAGGATTGAGACTCACTCATCTTCAGTCGATGACATTATAGTTAATCATCCAAGCAGGGAACACTAAAACACTCTGAACTATCATGTGTTCTCAAGTGTCCGAGCTGCTGGCAGCCATTATGAGATTATTGGGACATTCACAGGTCTCCAGGGGCTAACAGTAGGTCTGTCTCTATAGCTGCCAGACATGGCCCGAGGACTTAAAGCTGCTTTTACATTGTCCAGTCTCAACACAAGTCGCTTCGTCCTAATTTAGCCCGACCTGGCAGTACAGTCTCAGTAGTTTTACAAGTGTTACCTCGATATAGGTGGGTTGTCATAGAGCGGCTACCTAAAACCAGAAATAAGTCACAAAACACACCATTCTCTGCCACCATTTCCAAAAATACTGTACCCGAATTGAGGCCACCTTATTTAGCTACATCTGAAATCTGTCATCAGCCAAAAAGCAAGGAAATGTCTATACCTCTGCAAAGCACATAAAGTGTTGCCATTGAATGATTGTGTTTAATATAAATCTTAAATAATAACAAAAAAGAAAAGCTGCAGTTGCGAGGTTTTAAAAAGGTTGGTTGATTCTTGTCAAGGAGACTTGTTCATGACTAACGTCGCTCTCCGGACAATCAATGGGCTGCAGTCTGCTGACGTTTAATCTTCAGCTGCACTCGGCTCACTTGAAACCTCGGACAAGTTGGTTCAACTCAATGTACAGACACTAAACCTGCACCAGGTCTTGTTGAGACAATGTAAAAGCACCATTAGCCAGAGAATTTGTGATTTGTTGGATATAAGCTGGTATCTGGAGAATCTGAATGAGACCCAAAGGTTTACATTGCATTGAACCGCTTCTGTATTAGTCAGGCCTGAATTTATTAATCCTCTTCTTTTCTGGTCAATTACATTTGTTAAAAAAAGGCAAAAAATACAGACTTTGATTCTCGTGTGTTGTCTTTTTAACCCTCTTTCTCAATGAACTTGTGACTCCAAATAAATAAACATGGGACTTTCAAGGCTGGGGAGGTGATGAGGGTTGCCAGTTTTGTTTGATTTATCTGACAGATAAGTCCACAATGGTATAATTCTGTGGTGTTTATTATTTTGGCTGTGTCCCACCCTGACTCTACACTCCCACATGCACATTCGGGGCTTTGTCTCAGCGCTCCATCTGTCATTCTTCAGAGCAGGAAAAGTTTATCGGACTTCATGTTGGGAACAAAACATAATAAAAACATCAGTTTTGTCGACTCCAGATCACTTGAAGTTATTCTCCTTTCCCCCTCTGACTTAATATAAGCGAGCCTGACTGCATAAATAAAACCTCAGACTAACAGTTTTATTATTCCAACCTGCAGGACGCCCATCTGAACATTATGCCAATGTTTAGCCAATCGCAAAAGCTCCCCGGTTCTTTTTTATGCCAACTCTGCCGGGACCAAAATATATTCAGTAAGGAGAAAAAAAAAGAAGATCTGGGCTCATTTCCCTACCTTCAGGAGAACCCATTAGCTGCCATTCACTTTCAGAAAGTACAAAAGAGAGCTTCCACTGACTTATCTCAGCGATATAGTCTGTGGGAGTAAACAGAAGACTTAATTTGATTCAGTCTGAGCTGCTGTGGTATTGTTGTTTCACTGTGCCGGGGCTGAGTGTTTTCAGATGACTCCCGCATTACATTACAGTCAATTGACAGACAATGACAGGAAGAATGAAGTCTCTGCCAGGAAACTGTCCAGAAAAAACATGACAGAATCTCGCAAACTATCAAATCAACGTTTTCTCATTTGAGTGGTATGTTATCCAGAAGACTCAGACTCTGACTGCAAGGAACAAAACTTAACTCAGAAGTCGAAGCGGTGATACGATGTGCGTGTTMATTTTGTCAGCTTTAGCAAAATATCTCATGAGCCACTGAATACATTTTAATGAAACTCTTTGAAAGTGGTTATTAGATAAAATTCTACATCTGGTTAGTTTAWTAAGTCAACCCCATTCAAGATGGCTGCCACACCTAAGTAAACTTGTCAAACACAAAAAAATAGCTTTAACTCAGMCTTTTCTACTGACTTTGAGTTAAAGTTTGGTGTGGTAGYAGCGGAGCATCWTTCCCAACACCCAATCTAAGGACTAACTGACCGCACAAGATCTGCCATTTAAACTTTGTCAATAAGTATTGGAGTCAACTGTGTATGTCTGTTAGCAAAATATCTTAAAAAAAGTGGATGGATTGCAGTGAAAGTCTCAGGAAGTAATCATTGGATGTATATATTTTGCCAGGACTCCTAAGAAAAATAGATTTTTAATCTCAATGGGACGTCCATCTAACCAAGTTTTAAAATCTTTTATCCAGCCAAAAAGTCRTTTTGATCTTGTTTTGAAACTGATTTACTAAACAARAACTGATTGTGTAAGAATAATAATCTTGTTTTCAGAATGTGTAAGATTATTTGTCTTGTTAGTCTGAAAATGTGACTCAAATTAAGTCAAAATTTTCTGCCAATGGAGTAAGAATTTTTTACTTGGTAAGATTCTTGAAATAAGAAAAAACTGAGTCAAATCAAGTATTTCAAGAATCTTACCA
>NW_013952463.1:1352087-1357085 GCF_001266775.1 Austrofundulus limnaeus
GATTTAAAGAGATACAAAAATGGCTACAATATAGCCAGTTTTTACAGATACTGAGCTAAAATCTGGTGTGGTAGTAGCTGAGAGTCGCCCTCAACACATACTCCAAGCATTGATGCATGTCATAAGATCTCACAAACATGAGCTTAAACCCAACATCATTTAGTTAGTTTGATTAAAAAACTGTTATAACTCTCTTTGTTCCCAAATAGGATGATTTTACWTTAAAACTCCAGAATGAAACATGGTGAGCATTATAGATTCCTTCAAGGCTTGCTAGCCCTTTAGTTTTTCATTAATCGTGACCTTTCTGTAAAAAATGCTAGAATTTTTGAAAAATGTTGGCACAACAAACCAGGTGTTGGACGGATTCATTTCGCTCGTTGCTGGAAAAAATAAAAAAATCGTCCCCCACTAAAAAAAAACCTTGCAGCTCAGTGCGGCTCTCAGACACACACAGAAAGACTGAGTCGAGTCTGATCTGGTCTGATCCAGTCTTACACACAAACCTGCCACGCAGCGGAGGTCGAGGGCACCCCAGTGCAACCTCCGCCTGTCGGCKCAGGTCGGCGGCAGGGGAGGGATTATAGCGAGGTGTGGGGCGGGGACAGATCTGGAGTGCCAATCTTCCGAGCAGGGGGGATCCCTCGTTTTTTARAGTGGGATGGGAAATGATTGATGTCACAAACTGACATAAAGCACCTGCACGAGTCATGTTTAAACAAACGTGTGCGTGCTCTGACAACTTCCCCACTGCTACAAGATGATGTGTTATTTACTTTGAACTCTGGAACTGTTACCTTCCAAAACAAGAAAAACAGCCTCCAGTTAGGACTGTGTAGTAATGCTGAACCAAACTTAATGTGCTGTCATTTAAAGGCCCAGCAGAAAGTAAAAAAGCCTTGAGGGCCAAAATCTTGTGTCTGGGCTCAGAGGCCGAGTAGCTGAGGCTTTGGATTCACTTCTGAAAACTTTACTTTCGAGCTTTTTAAATATTTTTGTGGACAACAACGGTCTGTKTGGTGGTGAGTGTTGCCAAAAATAATTCAGCAACCACAGATCCCAATTTATTGAAACTTACAAAAAGTGATTTTGACATCTAGCACTGCTGAAAATTTTACAACCCATCCTCCAGCGTCTAACACATTTACTGAGATCTTCCAAAACTGCATGACAGCTTCATTTTGTGTAGTTGTTATTTGTTGACTCTAAYTCAGTTGTTTTAAACTGATACTTGCAGATTCAAGAGAAACATTTGTTTTCCCACCTCTCCTTAAATCTGACGGCTGAAGCACAGCAAAGCGCTCAACCAGCACCGGATAACGCTGCATTAATGTTGAGTCTTACAAATGCATTTCTACTTTCTCCATAAGGGTGACTGTACATCTAAACGCTGACATCAGTGGAAAATGTACAGGACACACACACACACACACACACACACACACACACACTGCCCTTGGGGTGGGGAATTTGAGGTTGTTTTTGGAAACGGTTTAAGTTAAACACATGAAGCAGAAGAAAATAACAACTGCGCTGAAAATGTACAAACGTGCATGAAATAAACCATGCAGAAACACGTGTGCACACGCAGCACCCTTATCGTTTTAAAACTCCCGTCTTTCAACAGGCCCTCATATTCCCTCTCTGTCCGTCTTTATGTTACCCCCACCACAACACCCGCTCGGTGTTTGCACCCATTCAGAAAAGCAAAACGTGGAAAACACAAACGCCTCCAAACACTGATTTAATTAGCTGATTTAATTAACTGATTACCAAACTGCTATCTCAATGCTACAAATGGCAGCCAACACTATTTATCTTTATAGCAGTGGTGCTGAACTTCCCACTCGCCGCTGAACAAAAAACGGGACAGCTGCCCTACTTTKACACACTCCGGGTTTGTGCGCTCCACAATCAAACTGCTGGAAAATTCTAATGTTTGCGCTATGATAAGCAAGGGCATCCACGCGCGTGCTAATGCTAACATTGCTAAGTCTGATAGGACAGATGCTGCGAGGAGAAAAAAACAAAAACAAAGCACACACACACTTTGGATAGGAAGCTGTCCCTCTGGTACACATAAGCTGTCACTTCTGTTCTCAAGCTGCGATTAATTCGCTGAAGGTGTGCGCATCCAAGTCTCAAGTTACTGTTGTCAACTTCAAACAAAGGAAAAGAAGCTCCCAGTTAAATTAGCAAGTTTCATTCCATCAATGTTCATCATTATTTCATGGATTCCTGAATATTTTATCCACCGTGTGTGTTTGTGTTGTTCCGCGTATGCGTGTTTATTACACAGCTCTCCAAACAGGAACTATCAGTGTGTTTGTGTGTGTGTGTGTGCGCGCACAGTGAGACATTAAGTATTAACTGAGCTGGGGAGGGCCTCAAAGCTGAACGTCCAGGTCCTCTACTATCCCAGCATGCTTCACTGCTTTCCTGTCTCGCCTTTCCAGGATAGGAGCCTGGGGAGCTGTCAACATACACAGTGCAGCTTTTGGTAACTGAGCGAGAGTGTGTGTGTGTGTGTGTTTGTCACTCACTCAAGGACAAGAGATTGCGTTTGAGCCTCGCTATGTGTTTGCTTAACAAACCTGGGCAACACAGTTGTGAGTCTGTGTGACAACTGCACTGATTTGCACAAACATACAWAAAAAAACAAGGGCTTACCTGCTCCAGAAAACGCCATGTTGTCAAATATGAAGGRAGTGCCATGAAAAAGAGCAAAAAGAAGGAGGAGACAAAAAGGGTAAATGATGATTTCCAGTGACGTTTGGAAGTTAAAARCATCCTGTCTACACATGAGGGAAACACAATACATTCTAAAGCATCATCGGTCACTCAAAATGCATTTATAAAGACGAAGACTTTTGTTTATAAAAAAACACTTGTATACTGCTGGACTTTCATTGTGAGACAGAAAACTGGCCACACAAGTAAACTGATAGGTACTTTGTCTATATTTTTCTGAAGAAGTGACAGGGAGGACAGCAAACAGACAGGCGGACAGATGAATAAATCGGGCCGACGCGAAGGAGATGGACAAGCAGACGCGCAGACATGTKGGAAGTGACAGAAACATCACGCCAAAAGCAGGGGAATCTGTGCAGCCACGGGGACAGAGAGGCTTGACAGCTTATTATAAATGAATGAGCGATGCGCGCTCAAAGGGGCCGATGCTTCGGGGGGGTGGGTGCACAAACACGCGGCGAGAAATCCCCTCCCTGGAGTAGGCGACCAGATGGACAGGTAAGAGACGAGACGAAGACGCAGAGAAGTGAAGCCGAGCCGGCTTTGGTACTCCTCCAGTTCTTCTGCTGCTGAGGGGCCAAAGCTTTCAGATGGAGATCCAACTTGGACACGCACTCGCTGCCAGGCAGGTATGTTCAGAGGGAGGCAAACAGAAGGATGGAGAAATTACCAGGGATGGTGACAAACGGAGCGAAAGTGTGAAAAAGGAAGAGAGCGTCGATGGAGGCACGCGCGCGCGTGTGTGTGTGTGTGTGTGCCGGCGCCTGAAATAGGCCTGATGGCAGCTGTCAGCTTCTATCTGATGGGAGACGGGAGAAGAGCGGGAGAGAGATGCAGAGATGACAGAGTGAGCACAGGTAGGAAACGAAGAGTCAGAGGGAGATGCTGACAAACACCGCAGGAGAAAGATGGATGGCGGGGAGGAGGTAAAGATGGGAGCACTTATACCGCAGGTACGACGCCCCGKAGCGCACACCCGCAGCAGCCGAAGCCGCGAGAAGCCGCACCCACGAGCGCGTACGCGTCTCCAGCGGTAAAGTCGATTCTACCTCAAAGTGAAATTAATCAAAATGGGATGTGGCAAAGCTGACACCAAGCAAATGTACGGTCATACATATGTATTAACACATTAAAATGCAAAGTTACTTTCAGACTAACACACAGCCGCAAACATTGATGGATGGAAGAGACGCGGCGTAACCTCGATTCAGTGACACGCAGAGTCGAAGACGGGACTGCAGATGGGTTTAAAGCAGAAAAGGGAACATTTTCTTTTCTCTTCTTGAACAACTTGGCTCATTTTTGTCATTTCACTCGTGTTCGTTTAGTTTTTTTTATCAAAATAATTACTGAGAGCTGGGATCAAAGCAACAAGTCAAAGTTTATGTATTCAGTTCTAATATTCAAACCAGCTAATTAAATACATTTAAAAGCAAACTGAAACCAAACACTGGATATGTCTGATTTTATTGCTCAAGAAACCAGAAGCGATTTGCTCATCATTTTTTGAAGATCATGCTTTTGTTTATTTCTTATAAACCTTACTGTGTTGTTTTTTGTACGTCTTGAAAATGAACCGGATCCATATTGAGCAAGTAGACTCCTTTAAGGAGTATAAATTAAAATAAACTTGCTGCACTGAACAATAGATAGGAATTTAAAAAATTTATTAAAACATAAAACATTTCTGCCAACTTAGCTTATTTTGAAAATGCTATAAAATGGAAACTACGGTTACGGGTCAGCTCAGCTAATGTTTGGGGCAGTGGCAGAGAGATGGGTGGGGATGGAGGTAAATTGTCAAAAAAAAAAAGCTGAGTAATTACCAACAAATTTGAATGCTTTTTGCCTAAAATCTCCTAATTTGTTGTACTAATTAATGTTACAGTTTAATAACTTTGCAGCCTCACTTTATGACAAAAAATAAAATTTCTGTTCCTTGCCTGCTCYGCTGGTACTAAAATCTAAATCCAAAATAAAGTATAAACTTTTCAACATGACGTGACATTCTTAATATTTAACTTCTGTAACTAGGGCTGCAAGTTATCGATTAATGGATTAATCTAAAGTTGATCGATCTTATCGATCGACTAACGATTAATTGATAAGCGGCCATTTTTCTAAAAACCTGACATTTCTCTTGAATCAAGTGTCTTTCTATAACATGAAGGACTAATTTTTTTACACACTAAGTAAAAAAGTACAGTATTATATTTTATAAAATTTATTATGCCAGCTGTATTAAAC
>NW_013952463.1:1357929-1366359 GCF_001266775.1 Austrofundulus limnaeus
GAGAGTCCACTTTGTTAAACATTCTTTTAAAAATGAAAGTTTATTGATTTATTACACTTACACATTACGCTTTTATAATTATTAGTTGTAAAACGGTCACCAGGCAATATTATCGYTTATCGCAATAAATTTTGAGACAATTAATCGCCCAGCAAAATTTGTTATCGTGACAGGCCTAATCAAGGGTCTTTCTATAACATGAAGGACTAATTTTTTTACACACTAAATAAAAAAGTACAGTATTATATTTTATAAATTTATTATACCAGCTGTATTAAACACTGACAAATTTTGGATTTCTCACACATTATTAAACTTGGACATATTTATAAAATATAACAAAACAGGAATCTGTTAGGTTGCTAGTTGAAAAAAGGAAAGAAATAGAAGTAAAACACTTGATCCACCCCGAACAGAGAAATGTAAAACTAACATTTAAACACAGGGTAACATTATAATCTAAAGATTTACTCAAAAACAAACTATAAAMATGACCTGAGAGGGGTAAACATACAAATGAGAACTGGAACTGTGTTTGTTTACAATCCTTGTGGTTCTATCTGGGCTGGACTGATTTGACGTCAGCTACTGTTCATTTGATTTGTTCACTGGCCGGGTTACGTCACACAGATGAGATTAACTTCACGGTGATTATTTGTAGTGACTAACTTTTTTTTTGTTTTGTTTTGTTTTGTTTCTTTCACATGGAGTCAAACTCTACAAGAAGCTAACGTTAGCTAACCATTCTCCGTCGTCCTGCTCTCTAAGCGTCATACTGCTGGATAGTTCGGTACAACCTTTGATACTTTTCCTTTGAGTTTGGTTTAGTCCATTATTATTGTTGTGTCACAAATAAAATGAAACAAGATTTGCGCGATGACGCTGCCCACATCGAGACAGCTCTCTGCTCAGCAGTAGCGCCATCTACAGGATGAAGGCAAAACTACACTGAAATAAGGCTTAAACGAATGTTTTCAATTAATCGAATGGAAGAAATTTTAATCTTATAACCCATTATTCGAAAATTAATCCTAAATCGATGAACTGTTTGCATCCCTACTTGTAACATTCCTCAACTTTACCCTGTAGATAATTCAAGCAATATGCAAAACCATTTAAACATTTTCAGGAACCACTTCTGATTTAAAGAAAATGCAATAAAATTTGAACCTCGCTGCAAACAATTCTCAGTTCATGTCTCCTCAACAAGTATCCMGGCCTGATTGTTTTGTTCAAGTGACATTACATGCCCCAAACTCTCCTTCTTCAGCCCAATAAGCTWAGAAGAACGATTAATTTGAAGACCGCCTCAAATGATTTAACCGTAAAAATGACTCCTGCTAAGAGGATGAACAGAAAGTGGCACTTCAGAATGGACTACTGACCCAAGAAAGACGAAGAAAAGAAGAAAGAAGATTCTGACATGAAACGTGTAAATTAGTGAGAGAGAGAAGTAAACCAAATAAATCCTGCCTTTATATATTGCGGATAAAAAATACTCCTGTACTGCATGTTAGACTAATTCACACTAATACTGTTTCAGCTCTTAACCACAGTGATTCAGGCAATTTTTTATGTTAAGTGTTCAGCACTTTTTTTTCTTCTTTTCAAGAACAAAAAACATATTATTCCAGACAAACAACCACAAAGAAAACATTTTGGTTTATAATTTTTCGTTCCTTTTGGGGAAAAATGTGAGTAAACACCAATGTTCGCATTCCAGAGAAGAGAAATAATGATGTTTTTGTCCAAACTGATGAGTTGTTTTCCCCCTCCTCTTGTTGCCATCACTGCCAGAAGACAATTCTTCTACAATAAACAAATAAATAAAAGGCCTGAGTTTTAAATTTAGAGAAAATACACTTCTTGGTGTTTTGGTCATTTAGAGAAGAGAAAACAGGATTATCAGTTCAGGACTGAAATTTAGATTCATAAATATATAAATTTAAAGTCTGACAGCAGAATTYAACTCTACCAAAACATCTTTAAAATTAAAAGCCTAATATCACTTGAATGAATATTCATCATCTGCCTCCTTTCACATCAGAATTTTGGACTAAGATCATTTTATAATGAGAAACGATGGCGTTACAGTCGTCTTGATAAAACTTTGAAAAACAAAAGTGTTACAAGATCTCATATGATGTCATGAGATATCACAGTTTGAGTGTGTTGTGATTAATTCTCAGCTGCTTTCACACAAACATTTTGCCCAATATCTGTCAAACTGGCTCAATTCAAGGATTGAAGCCCATGTAGCCCATCTGCGTAGGCTGAAAAAAATGCTGTGAAATGARGCTGTCTAGACAAGGGCTATTCAACTGAGTGACCAAAGTTCGGCCCGTCAATTGGTTCATTCATCTCTTAAGCCCAAACCTCTGGTTTTCTACTTTAATTACTATAAGTTCTTTTAGCTAAACATAGACATGTTTGGTATCTACAGAAACATGAATCTTGGCCTCAAGCTGGTAAAAAATATTTCTATAATCACTCAATACAGTTAAAATTACAAGCAGTTGAAAATTAAACTTTTAAAGTGAAAATAAAATTGTTTTAAAATTTTGGCAARTCAGAGATGTCAAAATAATATTTGTGTCAAATAGGAGGCACAATGTGTTATTGTTATTTTGATATTTTTAGTTGCTACTTTTCTAGGGTTCTGTATGTTGTATTCATGATTAAATGCCGCAAAATAAACTATTCAAAGGTAACAGATCTTTGTAATACTTGGTTTATTTACATAATGACTAATTACTGGATGTTTGGGCCCTGAGCTGTTGGTTTGCAGTAAATGTGGCCCCCGGAGATTTAGTTGAATAGTCCTTGTCTAAACTATGGATATTTTTGCGTGACCACTTGCAGCCCTGTTACGTTTTGTATCACGCTGGTAGTCGTAATTTCTCTGTTTAGTTTGAGGACGGCGCAATGAATCCTGGGACATCATCGGCTGTGTAGAATACTAATTCGTCGACGCCTACAAATTTGGACAGCCTAAAACGTGGGGCGGTGTTGTAACTGGCTGATGAATGCGCCCTACAAGGGCTGCAGACCCTGAGTTGAGACACAGTTTTGATGATTTTTGTGTTGGCTAATCTTGATCAGCCATGTCAGCCATCCTAAACTGGATTTACTCCAGTGTTAACAGGCGGACATTTGTTGAATTCAATAAAATCTGTCCAGTGGTACGTGAGATAATTTGCTAACTGACACAAGCAAAAACAAAACCACCAGTAGAAGAAAGGCAAAAGCAGGTGATGACATAAGAATAAAAACATGGACAGGAAGTTAAAATATTGTTTTGATTTTCTATACAAAGAGAGTACTGTCAGTACTGTATTATAACAACTCAAATAAAATGCTAATCTCCATTTTGTGGCTGGTGTTATGTTGTTAGGATAGTTGTAAAGAACTCTCGTGTGCAGTTGTTCACTCTTAACAAGGCTCAGGGAGACCAGTAAACCACGTCCGACCTTTTTACCCCATCACACACACAAACGCACAGCACACACACAAAAATGCCGAAGGGGCTGACCTCTTTACGCTGATTAACATTCCATTAGGGAGAGAGAGGGGGACAGGGAGACACTTTTCCTCACCTTCTCGACACTTGTTTTTCTCTCTTTTTCACTTCATTKCACCTTTAAATATACCTTTTCTTTCCGTTGGCCCACTTGAAGGCCATTACTGCACCCTTCCTCTACTGCAGTGCTCGTATTAAGCTCTTTCACAGTCTCTCCACATTCAGATCTAATTTCTGCTTTCGTTGTGTTATTGCAGGTATGCACGTGTGTGCGTGTTGTATTGTTAAGGCATGTGGGGACAGGTCTGTTACAGCACGACTTTACAGGAACTTGACTCACAGTGTAGGACTGATGAGAACTGACGATGAATACCTAAACAAACACTTGTGTTGTGTTTGTTCAGCTACGCACAAAATCAGATGACCCCCCTCTTTATTTTCCTCATCTGGCAATCAGAGCAACACAAACAGAAAAATAACTAGGTGTTTCATTAACTGTTCCACACCTCTGTGACTTTATTAAGACCTGTGACTCACATGTCTCCACACCTGCTTTCTGCTCCATAAAAAGCTTTTTTTGGGTAGTCTACCTTTCGCACAGGCATGTGATAAAGTTTGCCTAATGAAGGGACGTACATGRAAACATTACTTGATCTTCAAAAAGAAAATACAGTTTTCATAAAGCCATCTCTGACTACATGTTGGTATTTCTTTATTCTACTAAAAGTTGTTTGTGACACATAAAAACATCTAGTTACATGTTTATTATGTTTTTCACTTAAGCACATGGCCATTTTGTTACTGATGCAATGAATTTTGGACATGATGGTGATTGGTTACAGTTGAGACTAAAACACACAGAGTCAAAGAGTCAAGGCTAAAAAGCTTATATTAGTTATATATAAAGTTATATAAGTTTGTAAGTTAACGACAACACTCCAAACACATTAACATTTATTAAATAATGTTAGCTTTTAGACACTAAAGTCCCAGAGAAGTCGGGGAACAGTATCGGATGAAGTGTGGGAGAAGCTTGTGCTGAAGCCTCCCTTTCAAAAATGGCAGTCACTGAGCGCTGCACGGTGTCATTGTGCGTGTGAACACAGTTTTACTGTGAGAATGCTTGTGAGATGCTTTAAAAGATTATTAAAAACAGTCTATCTTGGAAAAGCTTCCAGGAAACGCAGCGCTTTTTACCTGTCGTCTGTCTCAAAGTTAGGATTCGGGAACACGGCTGCGCTAACCTGCTGTCAGTCAGACAGCGTGACTCGCCCTCGTTCACTGTGGTTCTCTTTATTGGTTGAAAGAACAGTCAGTTTTAACCCAGTTTCAACACTTGTTGAAAGGCTCCAACTACAAAACACACATTCTTTTCCTCGTTTCATTTCATTCACAGAAATCTGTGGTGGTGACAAACTTAAATTAATGTTCTTTCTTGGTAGTCAAGTGGACAACCAGGAGGTGGGTTCTGGTTGTCCAAAATGGAAGTAGCTCATCTTGGACAACCTTAAAGCCCTTATGTCAACCCCTGTTGGACATTGTACAAAATTAACTTTCAAGCTGGATAGAGCTTGCACCGGAGCACCGTAAGCATCATCATTTACCCAGAATGCTTTGCTGCGTAAAACGTGACTGCCACGTCACAGTACATTCTTGTTCATTTATAAAAACTAAACAGCCTACAATAGTATTTTAAATAAGGTGTAATTGTCAGAGTCGGACTTCCCTTTAAAACAAATGGATTCTCAGTGAGTGTAACACCCACCCTCACCTCTCGTCTGTTTTCAGACCCTTCAAAATATAACAAGCTTTATGCTCAGCTAAGCTACAAAACTACATTCAGTATGCAGCTCATTTACATTCAAGACGAGCCCAAATTCTAAAAACACATTTATTTATATGCAGTTCAATATGTTACAGCAACTACAGGTCAAATGCAACAGTAACTTAATTATTAACACTTCAATACAACTGAGCRAACATAAAACAGGTCAATATTGGTTGAATCTATTATAGCATGGGGATTTTCTTCATGAGATTGGGCTTTTGTATACAGAAACTACAATGTGTTTTGGCTCTGCTAATTAACAGCCACTCCTTTGCTTTAAAGAACATAAATAAAATGGACAAATTTATTTTAAACTATGACTCATGTCAAAGAGAAAAAAATAATCAGACATTAGGCAGATACATGTTGTTGCAATGAAAGTTTATCAGCATTCCTTTACAGAAATAAAATCACCCGCTGCCTTGTTGGAAATTACTTTCAGCTCCTAACACACCACATTTTGGCTTAATATCTGTAAAATTGGTGAATTTATAGCCGTTTTTGAGTTTGCAAAAATCAGTTGGATATGGCAGCCATATTTAATTGCGTTAACTCCAAATCCTAATCAGTTGAAGATGTACATCCAAACATTATTTAAGTTCATTTTTAATGAAAATCTTTCCCTTAATGGTTAATGAGATATTTTGCTAACATTACAAACACACACTCACACATACAAAAACATTACCCGCCACCTGACAGGCAATGAATGCATCCACACAATGTAGTAATCCAGCAAGGTTTAATTCCCAGGAACAGAAATTATGATTCATTTTAGTGCTCTCATTAATGTAACAGCAAAAACACCRATACATGTTGATACAGGCATCAAATATGTGCTGAAAAAAAGTTATTTTAAAATGACTGGCAGTTCATTGAATCTCTGATCTGATATGCTATTGGCTAATTTGTGTGACTGGGTGAGTCTAAAACAAATGAATGCTTCAGTACTAACAGCCAAAAAACACATTCTATTCCCTAAAAGCTAAAAGGAAAAATAAAGTAATTACCTGCCATTGACATTCTTACATAAAAGAAAACAAAACTTGTTTGGCGAGTAAAAGCTGAGCGTTGCCCACACACAAAAAGGTGAGTCATAAAAAAACATCCTACTCTCGTTTAAACTGAACGAGGCTAAAAACGGAGCGAGGCAAGCCACACGCAGACCACGACAGACCTGCAGTCCTGACTTATAATTCGGGGGGGACACAACTAAGGACAGATTGAGACAAAAGATGGATGTAAAAAGAAACCTGGAGCRCCACCTTCAAGAGAAACATCTTTCCAAGGTGCATACRAGATCACGCAACCACGTGTGCGTACGGTACAAAGTGCTCGCACAAAAAGAGCTGGGTGAACAATGAGTGTGCATATCTGCGTGTGAGAGTGTGTTTGTGTGCAGCTGAGTGTGAGCCAGACTCCAGCTGAGAGGGGAKGCAATGGCAATTCCCACTGACCTGAAAACTAGCAAGCAAACCGCTGCAGAATACAGAAGAGAAAGGAAGGGGTGGGGGGATGGAGAATATCAGCAACCATGAGAAAAAGTGAGATTTATCATAATATATGGGACCAAATTAACTCCTCCAAGGTATGCATTTCACCCACCACATTTTATGCACAACGGGTAGCCTCTTAACTATGACCACAACAAATTTTAGCTTAATATCTGTAAAATTGACTGAGTTATGCCCATTTTTTTGTGGGCTAAGGTTGCTTCAGTGCAGCAGCCATCTTGATTGGGGTTAACTCCAAAGGTTAGTGAGTTGTAGGTGTATGACCAGTAATTACATACTGAGAGTTTCATTAATAACCAACTTAAACTTAGAGTATGAGAAGGTGACGACTCTCAGCTACTACCACATCAAGTTAATTATTTCCATTGATTCATGGGATATTTTGCCAACACTATAGACAAACAAACACAAATATGGGGAATGATATAACAAATAAATCTCTCTCAAAAAWTTTAATTGACGAATGCACTTTTGAGTTGATAAAAAAAAGTCTTCAAAAATTCAAATTAAAAGAATTAAAAGGCAAAGTGCAGACGGATGGGAAAACAAGGAGCAGATCATGTGACATCCACAGACTGGTCTGAGTGTGTAGATAAGTGAGTGTGGTCCACTTTTAGCTTTTGTGACTCCTAAAGGTCCCCCGCGGTTATGAACGGATCCTCTTTCTCCCTCGTGCACCCTTTTCATCCACTCGTTCCCCCTTTTTTTCATACACTCACTTTTCGTCCCCTCCCTCTCTTTTAGCACAACGATGAATGGCGCCCCCCACCCGCTCCCTTCTCTGATGAGTGACTGATGAATGAAGTGGCTCTTTGAAGTCAAGAGTCACGGCAAGGCTGGTCAAGYGTGAAGAGATGCGCGGACAAAAGACGGCTGAGAACGAAGAGGACGGCAAAGAAAGGAAGGGAGGAAGAGGAAAAACATGCGGGGGTGGGGGGGGACTATTCAACAAGAGAAAACGTCAAACAGTGAGACATCCATAAAGTCTGTAAGGGAATGTGTTTGTGTGGGGCAGAGAGCGAATTAGAGAGCAACGGCTACATTTTTGCATGAGTGCATCTCAGTACTTGCATTACGGTGCACAACTTAACAGGACAGCAGAAAGCAAGTGAGAAATAAAGTCACAACACTGCAGAGACCGCCGGGGGTAATCCTCGTATTTTTTAACAGGACTCAAATATGTCTACTCTTTTTCTCTTACTGTTCCTGCTTATTGCTTTCAGATAAGGGTGAAAATAAGTTTACCAATTTAATCAAAGTAAATGAGCATGAGGTTTAATCCTAAGATTTTTTTWAAATTATTATCTTGTCTTTCTGAGTTTTGTTTTTTAGAGCTGAAGAGTTCATAAATGTCAGTTCTAAGCACGAAAAAACAGGAATGGGAAGAACCAAGATGTCTTCTGTGTTGYTACTTGTGTCAGACGTCAGTGAGGATGAATTTAACACAATGGGCCTCATGCAAGAACATGTTCGTATTTTTATCCTAAATTTCTCTTACTTTTGTTCGTACAAAGGGTTCGTACGAACAAGTCACGTCAGATTCAACAAACACTTCTATCTTCAGGAAA
>NW_013952463.1:1367034-1371203 GCF_001266775.1 Austrofundulus limnaeus
GAATGCCACAAATTCTCCTAAATCACTCGTACGCACAATTTAAGAACAAATCTGTGCGTACGAACGGTTCTTGCATGAGGCCCATTGAGATCATCCAAAAGAGCACCTGTCTGCTTGACTTTGATGGTTCTTGTGGTTCTTTTAAATGTAACCAGTTCCAGTTTAGCCTTACCCAGATGTTTTAGGTTTGATTTGTTTCCCTTGCTGGAAACTTGCCATGAAAGAGGTCCCAGAGGGGTTGCCCCTTTGGTTGTGGGACATACAGAGGTGGGAGCCTCCCAAAAACTGCCCGCTATATCCAGCTAGTGGATTAGGGGATTATTAGGGGGGGGACTGACATGACTGAACACTGGTGCCTCAGAATGAGACGTCTGCTCAGTGGATTACGATGCAGTGTGGATCAGTCTCTTTGGAAGTGCCCGAGTTTTGATCCTGAACCATATTCTGTCTAAGTTATAATTTGTCCAAATATCTAGTGTGAATAATTTTCACAGTCAACTCTACAGCCTCAAGCTGGCAGCTCAAATTCAAACTTGTTTGCAGGAGTAGACAAGGAAATTTCCCAGGTTGTCCACTGAACCTCTTAGCAGAATTTGGTCGTCTGCCAACAATTTTTGGTTGCCTGCAACCGTTACAAGAAAAATGTAATTTAATAAATATATTGCACTACATACAAATGTTTTCAGACAGCCGTCTTGTGGCCTGCTTGGACTTTCCAAGCTCCTGAGTGTCAGACTGTTTCAGGAGCTCCAAGAGTGAAACCTATTGTTCTCCTCCTCTAACTTGTCATCAGACTTTGCTAGAAAGGCATTCATGGCATGTTAAAGCCTAGTGGATTAAAAACAGAAGAAAATGTTTTGGCTGAAAAGTTTTACACACCTAAAGGTTACAAAGTTAGATTTTAAAGACTAAAGTCCTGAGGAGGAGGGGCCATGGTGCAGGGTGAGGAGATGGTGGTAACAGTGTTTCATCTTTCTATCTTTGAACTGGTCACAAACAAACACGTACAATAAATATGTAGATGTTAAATAATTTCTTACATGGTAGTGGGGTGTCCTTGGAAAATAGTCTGGGAAACACTGAACTGGGCTTTCACCTGCATGTCTCCAAGTTGAGAACACTGCTCTGTCAGATGGCATGACACACCCTGCTCTGCTCTGAWTGGGTAAAACTTTGACTGCGGTTCTATTTATTTACTGAAAGAACCGTCAGTTTAATCCCTCTATCATCATTGGATAGTTCGGCTTTAAGAAGACAATATAATGTCTTTTTTCATCCTTTTCATTTTTACAGAAGATGGAAATATGTTGCGTAGCAGAGAACTTTAAWCTATGTTTATCTCACTTGGTTGTCCACAGGACAACAATGAGACAAGATCTGGCTGTCCAAAATGAAAATAGGTTGTCTTGGACAACCTAAAAGCCCTTATGTCGACCCGTGTTCGTTATAAGACAAAGAAAATATTTTTATTTAGGGCTTCAAATGGTCTCATTACAACTGCTTAGTCCAACTGAGTTTCCAGTTTGAATAAACAGTACATGAAGAACTGTGTGTCATAACATACCGTGAAACAGTAGTATTTTTCCTGGAAACTACGATACTGTCCAAATTTTATACCGACCCATCCATAATCCTAACCATAGCACTTGGTGTTTTTTCCTGCATTGATTTAACAGTCACACAAGAAGCATAAAACTGAAAGCACATGAAGTTAAGTTTCTTTTTCTTTTGACRGACAGCATAAGGCTGCTGGCAGACACATTACATAGCATGAGGGATCAAAAGGCTGATTTCAACATTACAAGACTTCTTCCTAAACTTCTCTTGTAAGGTATCAAAGCAGACTTTTTTCTTTTAAACTGACTGGTTGAACAGGTTTAAAAAACACCCACATCATAGATTTCACTTTGTTATTTGGCAGTCACCCCAAGACCACCATTTTTTTTTTCCCTCTGCCCACACGACCAAAGGAGAGGAAAAAAAGACAAAAATAAAATGATGGCTTCTCAGTCATGCAGCTCCCCAGAGAAAGAACTCTACACTCCTCCGGTGTTTATCTCAATCTCACATCAGATCAGATCACCGGCAGATAAAGGCACATCCTGACACATCACTTCCTCTCTCTGGAGGAAGCTGACACGAGCTGGGGACACAGGATGACAGTGTGCTGGCAGAGGCAATGAAGAAGTGAAACTTTTGACAGAGCAATAGAGAGCAGCTAACTGAGAGGAAAGCAAAAGAGTGGGGGGGACAGTAAAAGGAGAGAATATACAGATAGTAAGACTGGTGAAACCTACATATGAGTGGCCCAGATCCACAGACAGGTATTAAGAGGAAGAGGAAGCAGGGCAGCAAGAGACAAGGAGGTGAACAGACACTAAGAATAGTATAACTGGATTAGCTTTAACACTGACCTTTTTTCAGCAGGGTGGCACTCCCTCACTCCCTCTATGGCTCTTTACTGCTGCTACAGAAAGGCTTCGACCTACTTTTTAACTCTTTGAGTCACCTAGACTATAGCTGCTCCAGTACAGAAACCAAAAATTAACATTTTGTAAGTCCAATCTAAAGCAAGGAAAATTCCATGAGTGAAAGTTCTTCAGTTTGTGGTTAAGCCTGGTTTATACACAATGAGAAGCCCCCTTATTGTGTCTCATTAATGTTGGTACTAGGGTTAGGCAAAATCGCATTGTGTAAAAAATACTAACTAAATATCAGAAGTCTCTCAAATTTCATTGTTTGTTCCCAATTTCGCCATTTCTCTATTGCCGCCGAAATTTATTTGACTTTCGTATCCACTTTTTTCTTCATCCTTCATCTTTGGCACTTGTTAAATAATTTCAGGCCTCAGTCAGAAAGGAAGTCAGTGGTTTTATGTTTGTTCAGCGTGGTGGAGACCGGGGTGTGGATCTGCCTCCAGCTGCAACGCGTGCAATGCCGTGAATTATTCATCGTAACTTTGGTTTTACTTGGCCTATCAACACAACTTAACAACTGGTGTATAGCTTAATGTCTGTACTTTCCACCTAAGTTGAAACAGACTCTTAAAGAGGACAAATCTTGCCTGCTAGACTGATTTAAATCGGTCATGTGACAAAGACGTGCCGAACATCCATGGACTTTGGAGGGTAAATAGTTTTATTAATTGTATAGGCTAAATGTAGTGCTGGGCGGTATACCGTCTTGTACCGAATACCGGTTTTTATTTTTGTTATGATATGAATTTTTTGAATACCAAACATTCCGGTTTAAATAGTGAAACATTTCGTCGCGGCCGCCAGTGAAATGTTGTTTCCCGGGGGACATTTTTCCTTGCTGCACCGCTATGTGCGTTAGCATGCTAATRTTTGGAGCAGCTAGTTGCAGCCGCGGGTGGCGATTCCGCTGCTTATATTGACTGACGTTTAAAAAAAACATCCCGTTTTCGCCGTCGCTGAATGTAGGAAACACCTCTTCGGTGATGTGCACGGTTAGATTTAACGTGGTTAGTTAATATGGAGACGTTATGCTGATGGAGACTTAACGTGGTTCTATTGTGAAAAGCCTGCGGGAAGTAGTTCGTAGTGGAGTTGGAATTGACTGGTGTGCAAGGTGAGTCGTGCTGATAAGCTTTAATAAATAACATAAAACAATAAACACGATCATAATCTTTTCTTAACCCTCCTCCTTCACGACTGGACCAAAATGCAAGACTACTGTCTCCAACCACCAGTCAGAGAAAAGACACATAGAGGAGGGAAACAGCGACACAGACAGAGGTACAGTAAAAGAAAAAAAGTCAATAAGCAGGGTTTGTACATTTTATTATTAGCTGAGCTGTGATGAAAAGAAAAATACCGTCAAATACCATGAAACCGGTGAAAATTTAGAAAATACCGTGATATAAAATTTTGATCATATCGCCCAGCTCTAGCTAAATGCCACAATTAATCGTGATTACACAGTAGTTTTTTTATTTATTTTTTTGCCAGTGTCGCCCAACCCTTGTGGGTATGGGACAAAAACTGAGTGGTTTTCTACAGAGTGAGATTGTACAGCTCGCATTAGAAATTTGAGAATTTCGCAATTGTTTCAAAACGTTTTGGAAACTCCCTCATGAATGTCATTCACTGTTTGTTGCCTACAGTGACTGCCAGAGACCAGGCTTAATATTCAGCTAAAAATGAAAC
>NW_013952463.1:1371333-1380774 GCF_001266775.1 Austrofundulus limnaeus
ATTTTAGGAGTATATCACAGAGATATGCAAACATGATTTGACACTGGAAATTTGTAACCCAACACAACTTAAAACTCTCCAAGAATGGATCATCAAGTCAGTGAATTTTCTGCTGTATATGGTGTATGATTTGAAAAAAATTAACCCAAGTGGGTACATGTTGATCTAGTTAAAATAATAATAAAAAATGGTTGACTGGCAAGTTAGTAAAAAAAAAACTGCTTTGCCTTCAGGCAATCTACAAACCCGGTGAACTGCCTGAGTAATATTTTACTCAATATTGTTGCCTAAAAATATTTACAAAAGATAAACACATTCAAATCACATTTCCATCATTAGTCAGGTATGTGAAAGGCAGAACAGGACATTTATGTAGGAAACAGTAGTGCAGTTCATCTGTGGATTAGTACACAGTCACACAAATCAAATAAACTCACAAATTTGTGAACACAGATCACACAGGCCACACGTTTCCACAACACACGATGTCTAAACGCAGAAATGAAAAACACACTCTGTGAGGGCTTGACTTAATAAGGAGAGGAGCAGTTTAGAGAAGCTTCAGCCTTGGTTACATACAATAGTTATATTTGAGCGGACAAAAAACACGGAGCTGAATGAGAAATCACTTGTCTGGAACCTTCGTGCACACACAACAAAGACATTAAACCTTGAGGTGACACGATGTGCAGAAATAAAGAGGCAAGATGGCAAAAATACATGGTGGCACAGAAAGAGAGGCTTTCTTTTTAAGGTTTGGTAAAATTAAGCCCATATCGTGTGGTTTGACCGAAAAGACCACCCCACTAAATTGAACCTCCTCCCCTCGATTCAAAAAGGCAGTACACAAATTAGCATTTTTCCCACAATTCCATTAACACGCCTGTCAGCCTCTCCAGGCCGTTCGCAGGCCTCCTTTGACCGTCACTCACTCACTCTCATCAGCCTCATAAAGAGGGAGAAAAATGATGCATTTCCGTGTTTGTTTACAGATTCTGAGAAGAGCTCGGGCCGACAGAAGAGGAGAGGCTCCCCGATGACATCCTGTCTGAACTTGTCACATCCAGGGACATGAAAAGATGGTGCCATTAATGTAGGCAGAGAGCAGTCCACGGGGAGATCTCTCTCTTTGTCCTTCTCTGTCTCCAAAGAAGAGACGAAGACATGGTGGAGAGGGAAGATGAAAAGTGAAATCAAAGAAGAAAGCACTACCAGAAGGAGCTAAAAGAAAAAAAAAGGGTCAGAGTGCTCAAAAGCAGACAGAATGATGGAGACGAGACTAAACCAGATTTAAGTTACGGTTTAGTCTTTTTTTTTAAAGGAATCCATATCACCTGATGCTTTTTATGCCAAAGTTTTAGAGATTGCCTTATGATGAGAAGGAATGGAGTTATTGGTTAAGTTTGAACTTGGTTAATGTTGCAATCGCACGTGATATTGCAGGATCTTGCAAGATCTGTTAGTGCTCAGAGTAAGCGATGAGGATGACTCTCAGCTACTACCATATTATATTTTAACTTAAAGTCTGTAAAATTACCCGAGTTATTACAACTTTTGTTTCTAATGTCGATTGGCTGCAGCGGTCATCTGGAATTAAGATGATTGCAAAAATTAATCAGTTGTAAAGATTTCTTTCTAAAGATTTCATTCAAATCTGTCCAGTGGTTCAAGATATATTTTGCTAACACACAGGGTTGAGTACATTAGGTAATAATGACAAAGGTTTAACTGATCTAGCGCAATCAATTGGCTCCTAGAGTATAAGTTGAGGATGACTCTCAGCTACTACCAAATCAGAATTTTGCTTTATATCTGTAAAATTAATGGCGTTACGACCATTTATGTGTTTGCTAAAGTCGCTGTGGTAGCTATCTTGAATAAGACTAACTCCAAAAGTTATTTCGTTATCGTTTTACATATGAGTATTTCGAGAAATTCATAAAAACAACAAAACACTGTTCGGTAGTTCATGAAATATTGTGATAACATGACAAACAAACAAACACACGCACACAGACAAAACCTTTACGGCCCTTATGCCTTCAGGCAATAACCAGGAAGAACACGCTGGAACAGAAGGCACTGACTTTACAGCGAGACGGGCTAATTACCTCAGCGAGTCTCGTGTTTGATTAATAGACTGTAATCCCATTCTCATGGATAGCATACCATAGCATTCCACAGCACCACTTATTAACCAGTATAGAAATGCCTACTAATCACTCAGTCACTTTTAGCTAGCAACACTAATGCTAGGCTAGAATAAATCAATATGCTGTAATCCTGTTGGCGGAGCCGCTGCACCGTAGCAGCCCTAATTACCAGCCATAGAAAAGTCTGCTAATCATTCACCGCATGGTTATTTGTCCACGGGGCTGCAGAGTCCACGCAGCAGTGGTGGAAGCTTGACATTTGACAGTCAGCGGCAGAGGGTGAAACAGAAAGAGTGACACAGAGAGTACCAGAGGCTGTGTAATGATTAAGAAACACATCACTCCCCCCACCACACACACCCCGTATCTATTCTCTGCACTGAGAAAACATCCAGATCGGTGTGGCAAGGCTCAGCGAGACATTCCTGTCATTCAAGTTTAATCAATCAACTATAAAACCCCCTCCGATCTATAGAGGCTAAATCAATAATGAAGGCTTGAGGCAAAGCAACGTTAACCTCTTACAGACCACCGATAGAGACAGTTGTTCGCATTTAAGCGGCTCCTGTTCCGTCTTTAAAAGTCACTGAGGGGAAACAGATGGGACAAATCAATGTCTGCAACAGCTTTAATTCAACTTGACCTTTACTGGCTTGAGCTTTGCCAGGTTTTTGTTCAATGTTGTTTCTTACAGTAGAATAGTCCACAGCCAGATTTAACAGAGGTCGTTTAGAATCCCTGATCAAACACCAACAAACCGTTGTTGTCTTCTAGGAAACAAAAATTGTCTGCAGAGTCAAACCCAAAGCCCTGCTTGTGAAGCGAGGGGCCCAACAGAGGGGTATCCACATATTCTCTGGAGCTGAAGTCTAAACTCTGAATTGTGAAGATGGGTTATACGTTACACCGACCTGAGGATGAACTCCAGCTGAACTCCTGCAGTCAACAAGCAGCATTGGTGTTGCTTAAAAAGACCTGTCAACACTCAACTCGAGCTACTGAAGAAGAAAATACATAGGGGGACATATCCCACCCCTTTTATGTGTGAGATTGTGCGAGAGTCGGCCATCCTTTAACTACACTGTCAAGGTCAGGGCATGAAACTTGAAGAGCCACTTTCTCCACAGCATTATTCGCTGTCCACCGGCCAATCAAGTGTGGACGTTCAGGTGCAAAGTTTGACGTGATGTAATGGGTGAGTCATAGATTAGTGTCAAAACAACCACTCTTTTATAAAACTCAAACACGACAGTGCTTCACAGACAACAAAACAGCTTAACCTTCATTTCTGATGATAAAGTTGACTTCTTCATTGAAATAAAAGGTTATACAGCACCTCAGATGATTCTACTCACTTAGTAGACGTGTGTGGGCCAGATCTGGTGTCAAGCTGGCGAGCCATGTATGGCAATGATGCCACTGTTTTGGCCCAGTTTTGTTTGGTTTTATGTGGTTCTGGCCCATGCATGGACCACTTCTGGCAAACCACATATGGGCCACTAAAGGGCCGTCATTCTTTATGGTATCTGGGCAAAATATTGGTGCATTGTGTGGGCCAAAACTGGGCCAGACAGATGTTGCTATGTGCGTAGCATCCAATCAGCTGGGACAAAACCATACTCTCTCCAGTAATAAGGGCTCAAACAGTTTAAACGAGTATTGGGACCAAACAGTTCTAGACGCTCCCCAGAGGGATGTGGGAACTGGGGAGCTCCTCGAGGGACACCACAACTTCAAGAGGTGTTTTTATGCCAATTAAATTTCTGAAAAAGATGGAAACACAAATTCTAACTGCCAATCAGCAGGAGGCACGCACATCTAAATTGTAGTTTTGTTGTCGCATATGTTTAATAAGACCCAGTTGTTTACAATTTAGTGGCTAATGCTGCAAAAAATTATTTGAGTATTGTTTTAATGTCTGCATGCTGTTCTGATGAGTAGCAACATCACCAATCAGCAGACACACACACTGACCAGAAAAGCCACCGATGGTTCACTAATGGTGAGAAAGGTCCCACTCACAGACGTAGAGGCGAGAAAATAAAATGAGCTATGTTCCTGGTGGTACACGCATCATAAAGAAAAGCCTTTATAACTAGGGATGAGGAGGGATTTTCAAATATTTGAAAAGTTGTTAAAATGAACAAAATAAAAAAAAATTTAAAGCAATGACAATTTTATCAAGTGGCTGWTTTTATTTTATATTTTGATTGTTTATTACTTTTATTTTAAAAGAATTACAGTCAACAAAGAAACATTAAATGGATTTGATATGATGAACACGATAATTTCATATTAAAGTTTTGCTTTCTTTCAAATGCTAGGAGTAAAGAATGAAAGGAATATGTTGCAAAATTCTTCAAAAGCCAATTGAATATTGTATTGACCAAAATATTCAAAGTGTACTTTTGCTTTAAATGCCCATCCCTAACAGGAACTTAAAAAAAACATCTTATGTGTCAGACATATTGTATACAAATAAAAGTTTTATCATGACTCAAATCTTTTGTGGAAAACTAGTTTGACTTGACAGACACTTTAAAAACTCTTTAAATCCAACAACAATGGTGCATTAACTGTGGCGGAACAGCTGGCCAAATATCTTTTCATTGAAAAAGAAGGGATTTTTTTCTAACTTTTTTTGAAACGAATACAGGAAAGACGGTCTCTTTTCTTATTTTACTGACTATTTAAGCTAACATAGATACTATTAGATCAGATAAAAGTTTAGATTAAGGACTTTCATTACGTACTATACTCATGTTCRCAACACGTACTTTTAGAACAAACATTCCTCCACATTTCATTTCAAATTTAACTTCAATAAACCTTTCAAATRAAAACAAATGGGCTAAAAAACAGAGATAGTTATAGTTTTGTGTCACTGAAAAAGATTAATAACCTGCTAATGTTAATAACGGTTACAGTTTTATTTATTTATTTACTTATTTATTTATTTAACCTTTAGTTTAGTTTAACAAAACTATATGCCACACAATATTTTAGGTGCCAAAACCCAGTTTGTCTGTTCCCCACAGACCTGACCAAACAGGACCAGAGCTGACTTCTTAACATGGGAACAGTAATACCTTTATTTGGCAAGGCCTTAATGGATTAATATATTGCATGTTAAGTAAGGCAGGCGCGGATAGTCACAAGTGTAAACCCAATTAGTGTGCAGTTTCCATTAAGAGAAGCAGTCTCGTCTCACACGAGAATCTGATTGGTGCTCAGTAAAGGAGGGGCAGACCTGGATGGAGGGAGCGTTCGTCAGGAATGCTGGAGCGTAGAGCAGCCGCGGCCGCAGGATGAGCGGACGTAACCGGCTTTGGAGTGCTTGGCCGCCAGCGCTTAAACCCGGTTAATCTGATTGGATTAACACCGACCTGCTTGACAAAACACAAGTGCGTGYGTACGTGCGCTCACGTAGACACGGAGGCACATGCTCCCCGTCGTGGTTACATGCCAATCAGCTGGGGCTGCCTCTGCAGCTTCCTAGAGTTCCTCTGGATTCCAGGTTGTACTGGCTGGCTGATGGCATCACGCTGGGCTACCACATGCGTCCGCTCCCACRCCCACCCCACCCATCCCTCGCCAACACACGCACTTATTCACAGAGCCATCTTAGACTGCGCCGATTTGTGCCGTGAATCCGAAGCAGAGCCATTGAGCGAAGAGGAATGCCCAGAGCTTGACAGCCGTGCTAATTGACGAGCCCCCTCCCCAGCAATGAAGCTAAATGTTTTCACCACTCCATCTTTTATTGTTGCAATCACTTTTTGACAGCTTCCCTCTTGTCCCACACTCATCCCGTCCTCTGGCCCTCTCTGCAYGCCCATGCACTCCCACACCCCCCTGTACTCATACATGTAATCATTCATTAGAACCAAGGCAGTTGTCCATTAGGCAGAGCAGCCATTTTGGAAATTGCAGCAAATCTTCCATGAAAAGACATTCCCTCTAATGCGGCAGTCACGCTCAAAGGGAGAGGGAGAGAAAGATGGCAAAAGGAGGGAAAGAACGTCAAGAGGGCAGAGACAGAGAAAGAGGGGAGTGAGAAAAGTGAAGCTGAAAAGACGGAGGAGACTGTCCCCCACCCCCTCACCCCAAGCTGTAAAGCCACCAAGCAGAAAGAAAGCCTGCTGTTTGATTATAGACTGACACGATCATGATGGAAAGAAGAAAGAAAGGAAGGAGAGAGAGAGGGAGGGTGTTTCAGAGGCAAGAAGAGGCGAAAGAGAAACACGGAGAGGGAGGAAAAAAAGAATCATTGACTGATATGAACAGGGGACAGAGATGGAGGTGGTAAAATTAGCCCCATCACTTTGCTTATGGAGACACTTTGCGACACACTGGGATAACAAACAGACACACACACGCTCTGCAGATCTGTGCACGCACACACTTGCACGGTACAGATGGTATCCTCCATCTGAAAGTGTAGCTCTAATTTGAGCAAAGTGATAGGACCCTCCTTAACCAATTATAACTCCCATATCTTGAGCCTTGGGTGGGTGTGCCAGCAACACACACTCTTTAACATATGTGTGTGTGCGTATGTGTGTGTATTAGACTGCCCTATGGGAGCCAGGAAGAAGTAAAACTGATATAAAGATGTAAAAAAAAAAAAAAGACAAATCTGCTCCGAGTGGCTCTCTGCTGAGTGTGTGAGTTCCTATCTCCCACAACGCCGCTGTTCATCTCCATCTCATCTAATCGCCGATCAAAGGCAAACCTGTCCTCCTATTACCCACAATTCATCTCACCGCTGCTTGCCATCTCCTGAYGCAGCTTCTCCCTGAGTTGACACATGTACATTTGGACTAAAAYGAGCCTAATCCATCGTAGACGTTTAATTTTTTTCCTTTCTTCTGAACTTCTAAAACCTCCACATTCGATCTGATTTCTTCTCTTCRGCACATAAAAGAATAATTTTACGCTCCGACGAAGGGAAAGAATTTTGAAGAGAAAATGCATCTGTTGAAAAACAAACAAAAAAAAAGGAGAAACAAATCCAGGTGGTAAACAGATGCAGTCGGAAAACGTTGGGTTTTTGTTTTGCATTGCAAAGTGCCGACAAAAGGTCTTTCCAGCATTTAGAGCACAACTGATTAAAATCTGCAAGAATTTAACTGTTAATAATATGAYCAAACCTGAGATAATCAACTGCTTTAATACGTTACTGTTTGAGTGGGATTTCTGGCAAACAATTAAAAGCAAAACCTAATTTACTAAAGTGATTTGTTCACATTTTGGTTAGTGGGTGTTTGTTGGGGTTTTTTGTTGACAAGTCTATCAAAAAAACAAAAAAYAGTATTTGTCGAATGGAAACCGTCCAAATTCTCACTTTAGTTTTCGCAGCATTAGAGTCGTTTGTGTAAAATCCACTTGACAGCTGGATGAGAACACAGCTGCAGAGCGAGATGATGAATCTCAGCACAGGGCCTGCTGCTGCTGCTGCTGCGTGGTCAAACATTTCTGGATGAGTGCTTTCCGTTTCTCGTAAGTACAGATTCTACTCCAAACCACTTCCTCTAAAAACTGAGCAGACACACTGTATATGTGTGTGTGTGTGCGTGGGGGGGTGTAACCCACAGCTGATCTCTGAAAAGCTACGCGTACAACGCTGCGCCACAAAATCCATTACCGCCCGGTTTGGGAACACCGTTAATCTTTTTCACACTTTCGCTGCCCCGAAGGAAAAAAAAAAAAAACGCTTCCGTACATTCAGACGACAACAGGACGGGAACTGAAACGAGCACAGCGAGAAAAGCAGACCGAGAAACAAACACTGATGTGACAGCRAGAGAAAGCCGGAGAGAACGCGCTTCCACTTTCCATTGTTGTGTTGCATGTGATATGGAGCGGCATTGTTTGTCTACAGGGTGTTATTAGGCTTATAGCTCCTTGTTTCTCCTGTCAGAATGGATCGGATAGTCGATTAAACCGGAGGGGAGAGATTGTCACAGTGCTGAGCTCGTGTGCAGACCTCTGTTCAGCTCAGCCTGTCTGTCTGTTCCTCTGACCCGGAGGAGCMCAAAGTGGGGCCCGCRRGCCAAATTTGGCCTGCCAAGCCATTTGTTTGGCCCACCAACAGTTGCCAAACTTACAAGGTTGTAACCTGTTATCCTATAGGTAGAAACACAGTATTTCCACTGGTTAAATGATTATATAAAAGGGCTGTAGTGAAGGTGGTTTTCAGTCATGGTGCTATCATATCTTTGATTTATTAGGAATAAACATGAAACATGAAACGACAAGAAATATTTAGATCAGATTTAACCCCACATGTAGATTTGCACACTTTATAAGGCCACAAAAACTCATATTTTATCAATTTATGAAATGTCCCATGAGCCTTTGCTACTTGAGCGTATGGCAGACTTTCTCCAAGTGCACAAACTAAAACAAAAGARGGYCATTGCACAGCTTAATCRTTAAAAATAAAGGACTTTACTGTAAAAAGTATTTGTATTTCATGTATTATGTAACTGCATTTGGCCCGCAGCCATGGATAAGTTTTCATTTTGGCCCCCCTCGAGGAAAATGTTTGGGCACCCCTGCTCTGACCTCTTCGGGTGCACACAATCAGAGTAAAATAATAATAAAAAAGAAGAAACAAGTTTAGAATTAGAAGCGATGCTCATGAAAGGATAAAAGGATGCTTATCCTGCAAATGCTGCGATATCTCAGGTCGTCATACAGGAATACGTTATCAACTCGGACTGGGGGGAAACCACAGGAGTCAGGATTGACGCCAGAGCAGCAAATACCAGCGATTGTGTGTGTGTGTGTGTGTCCCAGTGGTAATAATCACCCAGATTAGAGTGGAGCCAAACCCCCACAGGGTCCTCCCCTCCTACCAGCCCAGCCCAGCCCAGCCCGTAGCACTGATCCCCCAGTTTGAGCCACAATGGGAAGCGGAGCAGGCACATCCCCACTGAGCCTGGTCTGCCAGACGGGAAAATTCCCACATTTCTTTCACCCTCCCACTTTTTACCCTTCCWGATCATTAATATCGCAAAAATAAAAACATTGACCTGGATCAGACAACACAAAGCCACAGAACCCCATCCAAGGAACATCAACCGCAGGGACGCAGTGGCATGGAAGTTGATACAGCCGTCAATATGTCTGAGAGTGGGCTGCAGCAACAATGGAGAGGCACGGAGGGGGTGAGGAGAAGGGGTTCCACTTTAATAAGAACCTTTATCATCCGTGGTGGATCTCACAGTCAAAACAAGGGATCATTACACACACACACACACACACACACACACACACACAC
>NW_013952463.1:1381870-1383579 GCF_001266775.1 Austrofundulus limnaeus
TTATTATTATTATTTTCTTACCTCAGAGTTTTCTGCTTGTTCTCCTTCTTGTTGAGGACCCCCGGCACACAGTTGGTCAGCTCGGTCCAGTCGGCGTGCAAGCCGCAGCTCCAGCCGGTGGAGAACCGGGAGAAGAGCCAGGTCTCCTTGCGGTTCGGCCGGTAGCAGGTACACTTCTTCTGGCCCGGTCTGCAGTCGCACGGAACCTCCAGACGGACATTCTGGACCAGGTGCCGACCGAAGGTAGTCCCCCCGGTCTTCTGGATGTGCAAAAACACGATCACGTCCTCCCCCTTGATCTGGAAATCGATCGTCCTCTCCAGGTCCCTGACGGGGAAGTAGTATTTCTTAACGTAGTGGGGGTCCGGAGTGGGGAAGATGTCCCCTTCGTCCTCTTCCGCGAAATAACCGTGCGGKGAGCCGAAGCTGATCACCCCCGGGGCCACGTACTGATAGAGAATCAGCATAAAGCAGACGGATCCGACGACGATCAACAAGAATTTGCTGCTCCTCTCGACCATGATCCTGCCCAGTGCGGTTCCCACAGCGCGCTACCATTTCCCAGTCAAGCCCACGACACAGAGCAGGGCGCTCGGCTGCTTCATTTTCTTTCCTCCCGCTCCCCCCCGCCGCCAAAAAAATAAAAACCCACAACAATAAAACTCGTTTTCGGAGCTCAAGAGCGGCTCGTTCCGTGTCGAGGCGGCCGGTGAAGTTGGCTCATGGTTGTGCGAGGCGGCTCAACACGGTGAAAGACGCATTGTAACTCGCCGCGAGAGCGACAGACCCTCCCCCTGTTTTACTTTCCGCTGGTTTCCAGTCAACACAACAGGCTCACTACCATCACACAGTGGAGCTATGTACCCAGGATGCAGCGCGAAACCCACCTTTTCAACCTCGCTAGCTCGCTCGCTCTGAAAACACCCCGAAAGGGAGAGTCGCGTTAATTGATTGGTTGGCACACACGCCTGCGTCAGTCGTTTGTAGCCAATGGAAAAGCGAACCAGGTCGATAAACTTGCAGCCGCTGAAATGTAGACTCTGTTAGTTGGTTTAATAAAATATTACACGTGGGAATTGTGTTTTTGTTTCCCAAAAAATAAAACAAAAAGTTATATATTAATATATCAATCACTGCGATACACCCAGGGGATTGTGCTGTACCATTTTTTGTCTGTTCTGATGACTAAGTTATTATTTTACAAATGTCTGCATTTATTTTTGCACGTTTTTTCCTCCCCCATATCTAATGCTTCTCTATAGAGACGACGCGAATACCACCTAGAGACTGAGTAACCAGTTATGTTTTTGGTCTGTGTTAAAACAAGTACCTGGAGAAAACTCTGTCTCAAAAGAACAACCAAGAGATGATCCTGCAACCAGAGCCGGCTCTTGGCATAGGCGAACTAGGCGGCCACTTAGAGCGCCATCTGCTGGAGGGGGCGCCGAACTGCAGAAGAAAAAAACTGTAATCCCTGGTTGTAACTCTGCTCAGCGCCCCTTTCTATTAAATTTGTCGTAAAAAAACAATAATGAAGTATTTTAGGAAAAATAAACCACTCCTACTACTAATACTGCTGACATCCATTCTGACACAGTGAGGACTGAGTTTGTCAGCCGAAGACCTTATGAGGTAAAATCAGACTTATACAGTGGTTTGCAAAAGTATTCATACCCCTTGAACTTTTCCATATTTTGTCACATTACAAC
>NW_013952463.1:1383817-1390562 GCF_001266775.1 Austrofundulus limnaeus
AACCTAAGTTTACCACAGTAAACTAGTGGGGGTTGCGTTTCAACTCGCCTAGGGCACCAAAATGGCTAGAGCCAGCACTGCCTGCAACTTTCTTACTGCCTTATTATTTTTTGCATTTTCAAATATTTAACTTTTATTAAAAATATTTCCCCATTTAAATATATTGATGAGATCTATTCAAGTCAGTGCTAGAGTCAAGATATTCATGTCTACTTCTGGTTTGTTGAAATACACTTAGTTTAAACAGTGTCATTATATTTCAGCTGTGTTCTGCAGTCATTTTGACGTCTAGCAACATTGCACATTGAGGCACTATAATAAAATACCAAATAAAACTCATTTAGAAATGCATTTGTGTATAAAAATATGACCATATTTGGGCACATGGTGCCTGATTTCACACATGCTCATTAGTACCTGTAAACAGGTCAAGTTCTTTAAAAACATTGGCACRTTCAAATTTACTTCATCATACTTGCAGTTTTGCTTTCTTGTGCTACTTTTAGCATGYAGCCAGAAGAGACTGCTGACAAATGAGCTACCACAACCCAAAGTCAGTGATACAGTAAATTTTATAAAACTGTTGTGGTAGCTGAGCAGGATCCACACATTCAGAGTGCCAACAGATTTTGTGCAAGATCCTTTTTTAAATATTTGCCAATAACTTTTTGGACTTAACTCAGTCTGTCTGTTAGTRATCTATCTCATGAACCATTGGACACATTTTAATAAAAMCTTTAGGAAACTACATGATTACCCTTTGGAGTCAACCAAATTCAAGATGRCCACCACGACCTACTGACCAACAATCTGTTGACAAACCAGTGCATTACTGCCAACTGAATGGTGAAAACTGTAAACACATTTAGTCCAGCTGATTATGCATTTATAAGTGTTTATGAAAGCATAAATTAAACCTTAGTAATGTGAGAACTCATTAAACAAACGGCCTTGTGGCAACATGTTGCCAACATGTGGTATCACAAGAACAGGAGAATAAAATGCTATTGTTTCTATTATTGTCCTTACTGGAGTTCCATACATGCTGTATAAAGTTAATCTCACTGCATCTTGCTCTGTTCTGACTTTATGACTGTTTCTGTTCATCATGTTGTTACACGAAAGGTAAGTTTTAAAAAAAAAATCTAAATGGCACATGACGTTTATCTAATGAAACCACAGGAGCAGAAAAATGACTCACTATCAGTAAAATKATGTGTTTGCGTATTGCTGAAGAATTTTAATTTGAAGCCACTTTGCATTTTCCTCCTGTTACATCACACATTTTATACAGTTGTATTTATTCATCTGCAGCCTTCTKTTTGTTGCTTTTGTAGGTGAAAACAACAAATTGCATGCAGTACGTGATGAGCTTATCAAATGTAATAAATGGCTATATGAGACAAGGCAGAGATACCTCAGCGCCTGGGGGCGGGGGTATACTCAAGCTTGTCTGGTGACATTCAAGCAGCGGTGATAAATAAATGAAAATAAAATAATTTTAAATAAGCCCAACCCTGACTGAAACAGAGTAGCCCTGAAGTGGTTATTAAATTAKTATTCAAATCTCTAAGTCAGAAAAGATAAACCAGTTACTTGGTTTCAAGATAAAGCAATAATGTTCTGAGGGGCATTTTCTCTTAAATTACAAAAATACCCTCAAGTTACTGATTGTTTCCTGCTAAAATGACACAAGTCTATTATTGTGTAAACACTGAGTCAGCATTTTCATAATTACTTTGCTGTTTACAGTTTTTTCAGTATGTTCATTTTATTTTATTTTTTGCTTGCAATTAAAGCCCTCCTGCACATTTTGTACTATTTTAACCATTCATATATGGCTACATTTTAAAATAAAAATTATATACTTTTAAAAATATGTTGCTTTATTTACCATAAATTTCTTACAAAATTACATTGAGATGACTTCAGATTCTTCAAATACATTTGACTTCTCATGCACCGTTCAGATTTTAGCCACTATTCAGTCACATTTAGCCTGGCTACCATTTTACTACTTTTAAATGGAGACAGTAGGAGAGTTTTTGATGTCCGGTGGGAGAGAGGTCCAGAGGTGGGGTGCCGAGTAACTAAAAGCTCTTGAACCCATAGTGGTTAGATACTGTAAGCTGGCAGTTGAGTGAGTTGGATGGAGGAGGAGGACCTGAGTGTGTAGGAAGATGTGTTAATGTGGAGAAGTTCTGTGAGATACTGAGGGCCAAGATTATTAAGGGCTTTGAAGGTGAGAAGCAAAATTTGATAGGAAATACGAAATTTGATGGGGAGCCAGTGAAGATACTTTAGGACAGGTGTTATATGACTGGTGGAAAGGGTTTTGGAGATGATACGATCAGCTGAGTTTTGGACCAGTTGTAGTTTATGGATGGATTTTGCTGATAAACCGAAAAGTAGGGAGCTGGAATAGCCGTGATGTGACCAAAGTGTGAACTAGAAYAGCAGTACTGCTGGGTGAGAGGGATGGACGGAGACGAGCAATGTTACAGAGGTGAAAGTAGGCTGAACGAGTAATGTTACTGATATGGGATTTAAATGATAATGTGTTGTCTAGGATGACACCCAGACTCTTAACCTGAGGGACGGGGGATGTTGAGGTGCTGTCAATGAGAATAGAAAAGTTGTTGTTTTTTGCAAGGGTGAATTTAGTTCCAATGAGAAGAAATTCTGTTTTGTTGCTGTTTAGTTTAAGAAAGTTGCTTGTGAACCAGGACCTGATATCAAAACAAGCATCTGTTTAGCTACCTTTTGCTTGTTTTAACTTCAACAACCGTTTTTTCAGCATATTTCAGCAGCCATTCAGTCAGTACTCATGTGTTTTTCACTTAAAATGCAGTTTTTCTTTTTTTTATTAATAAAAATAGTTTGCTTTTAGCATTGTTAATGCAGCTGTAAGAAAAAAAAAACAGTTTAGTAGGAAAACAAATATTTCCATAGAGGTCGAATATTTGACTTTGCTTCCTTTTGACTGTCTTGCAAAGACAATTTTTTGTTGTAAAATTGCTTTTTGACAAATATTTAGTCATAAAAGTATAATGATGTTATCAAACCTAATGATGAAAAAAGAATCAGTTTATTAAATATTAAAGGCCAAAACAAAATATCAAAAATCAAAATCAGTTTGACAAACTGTAGTCCTATAAGAGTAAATTTTACACTTTCTTTAGATTGTGTAATTTTAGCCACAGATCAGACTTTCTGTGTGGTTTTGCTTTTTCCCTGTCAGCAAAGGTCAACTTCCCTGTGTTTTGCCACAGATGTGAATTATAAACAAGTACACACTTAATGGAGAAAATGTAAAAAGCATAACATATTAAAAATAAATGCATTTAATATAACTGCCTTGAGGGCCCGTGTCATAATTTGCAATTACAGAACCTCCAATTTCACTTTCCCTTTCCACTCTTACTGCAGCTGTTCCACGCTTCACCACAAACCACTAAGAAGAAGTAAACAAGTGGGTGCTCACAGAATGGAAAGTTCATATTCCCAACAACCATGAGATCAACCTCCACCTCCAGTAGATTTGGTGGTCAGCAAGGATTCCTGCTGCTGGTCCTCTTCAGTGCAGATCTGTATCTAAATCTCTGAGGGTGTCAGACCTGTTTTGAATGATCCAATTTGTGAATAAAAGAGACTCCAGTTTATGCTGGTGGATGTGGATCCCACCTGCATGTCTGATGTTGATCCATCCATCCATCCATCCATCCATCCATCCATCCATCCATCCATCCATCCATCCATCCATGAGGGTAAAAATGTAGATCAACTGTTAACCAGAGAGCGTTGCCTTGCAGCTCAGCTCCCTCTTCAGGACAATGGAACAGTTCAGTATATGCAGTACTGTGGCAGCCAAAACAATCCATCTGTTGATCACATGTCCTAATTATTCCTCACTTGTGAACAAAACCCTGAGATACTTGAAGTTCCCCCACTTAAGGCAGCAACTCACGCCCAACCTAGAAAGGACAACCTAATATTTTCCAACAGAGGACCATGGCTTCAGATTTGAAGGTGCTACTTCTCATCCCAGATGTTTCACACTCAGCTGAGAACCACCCCAGTGAGCTCTGGAAATTAYGGCGCTATGATGTCAACAGGACCAGATCATCTGCAAACACCAGAGACAGAATGCTGAGTTCACCAAATTAGACTCTTCTGTCCCCTGGCTGCTCTGAGAAATGAGTAATGAACAATGGGCAGTCTCAGYGGAGTCTGATTGATGAGGTTCAACTTATAGTTGGCAAAACGAACCAAATTCTTACACCATTTGTATTGGGACTGAATTGCCTGTAACAATGGACCCCCAATCCCATACTCACAGAGCACCCTCCACTGGGTACCCAGGGGAGTACAGTCAACCTTCACAAACACGTGTAGACTGGTTGGGCAAACTCCCATGCCACCTCAAGAACCCTAGCCTGGATAAAGAGATGGTCCAATGTTCCATAGCTGAGATGGAACTGACATTGTTCCTCCCGAATCCAAGGTTGGACCATCAACCAGACTTTCAACTCCAGCACCCCTGAAAAGACCGTACCACGGAGGCTGAGTAGTGTGATTCCCCTGTAACTGAAACACACCCTCCTTCTTGAAATGGAGAACCATCACCTCGTGGCACTGCTTTTGATCTTCACACAATGTTTCAAAGACCTATCAACCAAGAGAGCCCAGTAACATCCAGAGCCTTGAGGAACGTAGAGCAGACTCAGACTCTTTTGCTTCCTTTGTAGTCATTGGCGGTTTGCTGCAATTTTCTTGGAGCCACTAAAGAGTCTCTATCCAAGGCCTCACCCAACTCATTCCACACTTGAACCTTTACCTCAGAAACAACTTGGGCTACAGCTTGCTCAACCTACAGATAGCATCTTACTGGCCAACGAGACCTGATAGGACTCCCTCACCTGGGGTGTCCACCACTGTGTTTAAGAATGGCAGCCATAAGAGGCACCAACAGCCTTTGTGGCCACAGCTCAGGATCTCGTCAATGGAGGTAAGACGGAGGAGACATAATGTCTTCCACCTCTGATGTGGTTGAATCTATGTCAGAGGTGTAAGTTGAAGATCCTTCAGACACATTTTTCTGCCAGGCGTTTACCAAAAAACCCTTCTCATATTTTTTGGGTATACCGAGTCTGATTTGCATTTTCTACTGCTATCTGATTCGACTCACCAGCAGGTGATGATCCGTTGACAGCTCAGCTCAACTCTTCACCCAAGTGTCCAAAACACACGGCTGCAGATGAGATGACACAACTGTAAAGTCTTTCATTGATCTGTGGCTTTTAAAGCATTTACCGACACCTTGTTCCCACTTCTGCTTTCCACCTGTGCCCTAAATTTTTAACTGCAATTTCTCAGACATTTGTTATTGCAGATGTTTGCTGTGATAATAGACTGCTTTTTTTCCTGAGCTGCCAGACTTGATTCCCACATGTTTTTTGCACAAATCAATCATCCCAATCAGCAGGCTTCGAGGTGTGAAAACAGCAGTTGCCTTCGGCTGAAAGAAGATGAGGTTAGAACGAGATGAGGATGTGTGTTAACGTTCAGCTTTTATGTGTGTGTGTGTGTGTGTGTGTGTGTGTGTGTGTGTGTGTGTGTGTGTGTGATGATGTGAGGTTTGTTTAGTCAGACAGTAATTGCTGGTGTGCTTCTCCACGATTTCAGCTTCCGTGATTTCCCAGTTGGAGGTGGCTCTCTGAAAGCCCATCGTCGTTTAATTTATGTAAGGTGGGTTTTGAGTTGGGCCAGGTGTTCGCAACTTTTACGTGTACCAATGTTTCCACCATATTTCAAAAACAGTTTCTGTTGCAGTAGTGGAAAACATTTTTTCCCCTCTCTCGTCTTTTGTAGGGAAAGAAAATACTGGTATTAAAGGAAAAATAGTGAGTTCAGCCCTTTTACAACTTGTGCAAGTTGTTATCCAAAAGCTTCATGTCCCTAAAATTTATATTGAAGTGTTTCATCATCATCATCATCATCATCATCATCATCATCATCATCATCATCATCATCATCATCATCATCATCATCATCAAATTTATTTATAAAGCACTAAATATCATAACTAAAGTCAATGTTTTGTGGGTTTTATCAACTTTAGTAAGAAGTTATCATGTCTTCAACAGATATATTTTGATGCAGATTGTTTCTGCCATTTGATCCAGATGATGTTGGGCCCAGTAGAATTTTGTCTTTCTCAGTTTAACAGTTAAAAGTGCAAAAATAATGAGATAAAAAGGCAAAACAAAAACACAATTTTTTCTTAGCAAGTACGTATTTTGCAAATATTTTTAAAATGGCAACRGACTGAAAACATCTATAAGTTGCACAAAAGATCATGGAGCAAAACAACACCTGGAGTCAGTTCTAATCAGTTAAAGGCACAGTAAACTTTAGACAAAGTGATTCAGTTAGATTTAGTTAACAGCATTTAATTGCTTTATTATCTAATTATATTTTAAAAACATTTGCTCACTTTGATTATTAAAAATTAACTACAAAACATTAAGTTTAATACAAAACCTATTGGTTCTCATATGGCAACTGAACAATTTAAAAATTAACATCATACTTGTTGTAATTAGCTCTTTGACTGACTGTAGTTTGGGTCTGACCAGATTGATGAGGTTGGTCGTTGTAAAACACCATCCATCCATCCATCCATCCATCCATCCATCCATCCATCCATCCATCCATCCATCCATCCATCCATCCATCCATCCAT
>NW_013952463.1:1392167-1394072 GCF_001266775.1 Austrofundulus limnaeus
AATCTACTAAACAAAAATTTAAATATTATTGAATGAGACAATCAACAGAGAATTTTGTGCATTATACAAAATTCTTACTTAATTCCGTAATCAAATGTAATTCGCTAATTTCTGCTTTTAGCTACTGTTTTTCCAATTTAACATTTTAGCTACATTTAAGCTATATATTGCTAATTGTATCTATTAGCCAATGATTAGATATTTTAGCTAATATTTAGCAAAGTTTTGCTTTTAGTTACAGCTTTGCASCTTTAAGTTTACGGAAAAGGCATCAGTAGTCAAGAAATACATGGTCATCAAAAAATAATGTTTGATTGATTGTTGTTTATTAGTGGGCAAAAGCCTTGAAAAACTCATGTCAGGGCAAGAGATTCAAAGATGTTTCCAAAATATTTTTCAGATAAATCTACCTTTTGATTTTTCCACATATTTAGGCCTGGAGATCACAGACTTGACTAAAAAAGCTGACAGATATTTCACTAGAATTCTTCTATTATCAGCTAAGAGAACTCTGACAAAGAAATGGCTTCAGGCAGATATATACGGGTTAGGGTTAATTGTAGGGTTTTGGACCTGGACCAACAGTGGAGATGACTAAGGGGAGGGCGTCTTAACCATGGTAACTTTCTGTTTCTTCTTCTGTTCTCTTGTTCTTTGTTTTTCTTTTAAGAGAAAAAAAAGAAAACAAATTTAACAATTAGCAGAGGCAGTCATGTTTTATTTATTTAGTCTAAGCTGAAAGGTGCATTAGGAATTAGGGAAGCCATTATGTGGTCTCTGTACTTTTGGTTTCTGTATAATGAAAGCATTGTTTGTATACCCATTACAGCGAACTGAGAATTAAGTCACAAGATGATGTGGAGAAACAGGCAGCTGAAGTGCATTGATTAAAATGTAAAACTGCATTATGTCAAAATACGTAGAATGAATGAATACCTTATCTATGGGTTGTTTAAAATAAATATCTGAAATATAATCTTAAATAACCTTCTGAAGCCCTTTTGTGCTTCAATAAACATGATTTTGAACAGAAAAGCCTTAAAATTTTGTCATTTTCTCTGCAAGCTAGCAAACATTTTTTTACTTCTCAGCTGGAAAATTTTAAWATCCAGCATTGTTTGAGGTTTTCTCTTTAAACTGACGTCAAACATTCCTAATTAGAATAATTTAAAAATAGAATACAGTTAAAATATAAATGAGCTATCCTGACTAGGAAGACAAATCAAGGCATATCTCAAACTGCTCATGAAATCAGGATGGTCCAGGTATCAAAGGCCATTTTGATCAAATTTACCTTAATCCCCAGTTTGATGTGTTGGGTCACATGTTGTCTTTGTGCACATATGGAAGTCCTCACAATATTTAACACAGCGGAGGTTAGTCTGCCATCATGTTGAAATTACATTACATAAACTCTTTAACAAAGCTTGACTTGTCAGCAAAAAACTTTACATAAAGATACTGACCTTTACTCAAACACATGACTGCAGGATGTACGTGAAAAATGGAAAATGGTTGCACAATGTGCATGAAACTAAAACATTTAAATTTGTTTTGTGTTTTTTAACAGTCTGATTCTTAGGAGTTTATGAAAAGTTGAAAAGTTTGTCTTCAACTAAATCAGGAGATCCTGCTGCTCCCTTTCCCTCCCCCTCCCACTCTTCTGTATCTAGAAGTCAGGTGAAGAGGCAGCTAGAGAGACTGAACCAGAACAAGGCTGCGGGTCCAGATGGTGTTAGCCCCAGAGTCCTGAAGGCCTGTGCAGACCAGCTCTGTGGGATTCTGCAACACCTCTTCAACCTTAGCTTGACCCAGGAGAAGGTGCCAGTGTTGTGGAAGACACTTCGCTGCAGCATGCAGAACCGGGCGGGGACGGACCTTTCCGTCAGTCCCATACCTTATATG
>NW_013952463.1:1395271-1396893 GCF_001266775.1 Austrofundulus limnaeus
CAACAACACCTAATTTCCCTCTGGGATCAGTAAAGTATTTTTGAATTGAATTTGAATTGAAAAATAAATAGAATAAGATCTAAACACAAGGCTTTTAATTTAAAGAATGAAGTAAATACCAAAAACATGCACTCAAAAAACAGATGTGTTGGATTTACTTAAACAACAAATTATGTCAACAGGTTCCACTCAACTGAATTGAGCAAATGTAACACATTTACTTCACATTCACTTATAAAATAAAAGTAATGAACACTTCACATTTACTAAATCCAGTTGAGTGGAACCTGTTGACATAATTTATTTAAGTAAATCTGACATCTGTTTGTTGAATGTAAGGATGTTTCCTTCTAAGACAATTGTTTTTGCCTGTGCCGTGATTTATTATGAGATGAAACAATGCAGAAAGTTTGTTCCCAACAGATGTGGATAAAACAACATTCCTTCCTAAACTATTTGATTTATCATGTGGTCACAGCGAAAACATCTTTTACATCATCTCACACAGATCCACCCAGTCTCCTTTGAGTTTTACTACAGCCCTCTAAAAACACACACGGATGTTTCTCTGACTTTGTGAATTGTCACAAAAGCAAAATACATTTGTTGGGTAATAACATTTCTTGGCTCGGTTCTCAGTTTAGATCGTTGCACCTTGACAGAGAGCATTGCCCCCACCCCACGATTATCTCAGCGTGATTGGATCTAAGCGGCTGARGGCAGCCAGCATGTGGGTAAGCCAGTTTCGTTCTTGAATAATTCAGCCTGCTTATTTACATACTGAAGCTGCATCTGCCTGTCACACTGCTGTTAAACACACTCGTGATTAGGACTTGTGCCTTGCCYCCTGGCAGTACCCAGTTGTAATAAATACTGGGAAAATTTTTATTTATTTATTTTCAGGAAAAAAAGTGTGTTTCTGTGTGTTTATGATTGTTACGCTGTCTTCTTGTGGTTTTTTATCCCCACCATGTGCGGTGCCATTATGAGCTGGGTTGCTTAAAGGAGATGGATGTCAGAGGGTGTGTGTTGCCCTCTGGCTCCAGCAGAAAGTTATGACAGTGTGTTTATCACCAGAACCCGTTTATTGTTACCTTTGCATAACGATCCCGTTCAGATGGATATCCTCCTGGTATTTCCAGAGACTCTGAATCGTGTATTATGCCCTGCTTCAGYGTCTCTCATGCTAACATCACATTTTTTTGTCTCTACTGACAAAAATAAAACAYTTAAGCACCCATAGAGGTGGAAATGAAAAGACAGCACCTGTCCAAAGGTTGTGTGACTGAACTGCAGTGATGACAGCAAATTAAACAGATTACAGTGTGTTGGTTTCATGTCAGCTGCCCCCTGGACAAATGGTGATTTGGGGCAGAATGGATACATAGCAGTTGTATCCTGTCCGGCAGCAGGTCGGTCCCTGGCTCTTATAACTGACCCTTATTTAACCGGTTTACTCTGGTCTGAAGCTGATGTCCAGGTGTCTTCTTTGTAGTTACATTCTTTTAAAGGGGACCTATTATGCAAAATTCACTTTTTAAAAGGTTTTTTTTTTTTACTCAAATTTGGGTATGTACTTCTTAAAAAAACAGTCCTAGGACCAAAAAAAGGCAGCCAGGGAC
>NW_013952463.1:1397481-1400558 GCF_001266775.1 Austrofundulus limnaeus
TGGTCTAGATAGCCCACAGACATACCATAAAAATTATAGGACCCATAATTGGTCTCCTTTAAAATCCCAGTGCTAAAAAAGTTGAGGATAAAAGTACAATTTCAATAAAAACAGAAAGCAATGATTTGCAAAACTCACAAACCCATAGTGTTTGATTAACAACGACATTTGGAAAAAGGAAGGTCATTTTTATGGCAGCAACATGTCTCAGGGATAGATAAAACTGTAAAAGTAAGCGGTATGAATGTGTAACACCTAGAGGAGTATTTTACAGTTAGTTGGGTTAATTGGCACCCGGGCAGTGAGAGGACTACGAATAAAAAATCAATAATTTTAAAGAGACTGAATCCCTTAGAAGTAGAGATGAGCAAAGGTACAGCAGTCTGCAAAAATGGCACCTAAAAATAATGGAAGAATTTTATAGTAATGGTCACAGATAAAAATATTGCGGCACGATGGCTCATTTGGTAGAGCTGATGCCTCTCAGCAAGAAGGTTGCTGGATCAAATCCCGGCCCATGGGACATTTCTGGGTAGAGTTTGCATGTTCTTTCCATGCATGCGTTGGTTTTCTCTGGGTACTCCTGTTTCTTCCCACAGACTGTTATGTTAAATGGTAACTCTAAATAGTCCCTAGGTGTGCGTAAAGAGTGAATGGTTGTTTGTCTCTATGTGTGGACCTGCGACCTGTACAGGGTGTACCCCGCCCCTCGCACACTGACTGCTAGATATGGGCACCAGTGACCCCCATGACCCTGAAAGGAAGAAGTGAATATATATAATGAATGGATGGATATAAAACTGGAAAGACTAAATTTCCTACCATCTACTGTTCATAATATCATCAAAACATTTAAAGAACTTGGAGAAATMTCTGAGCTCAGAGGAATGTCAGTATTGGATGTCTGTGATATTTGGGCTCTCAGGCAGCACTACTTTAAAAACAGGTCTGATTCTGTTCTGGACATCACTGCATGGACTCAGGAACACAAATCATTGGCCTCAAACATTGCTTGTCATCTGCTGACCTTCACTCACTGTTTTGAGTTTGATGCTCAGGTAAGTGCCTGATAACACTGCTCCACTCATAATGCCGCCATGTACGCCCTCTGGTGCAGGTACATGTGCCAGGTAGGTCCTTGTAAATCAAATCACTTACAGACTCTGCTCTGCATGTGGGCTGAATTATGTCCAAACTGAACCCCTTTTTTCTGGGATTCTAACTGTTTTTGTCAGTGAGTGAAGTTTATGTTGTGAAAATKWAAAAAGGAGTCGTATGTTATGCTTGTTAAACACACAGCAACATCTAGAAAAACTGTAAAAAGCTCTGCTGTAAATCTTTGGGTTTGTGAATGAACAGACTGAGGCTGCTCCTCCYGTTCATGCAGCTTCTGTCAGGTTCATTCATGATGCTGAAGTTTTTTTTGTCTTGACATTGTTTTGATTTGTAGGAATCTGCTCGGAGGCCCTGATGTCCGCCTCAGAAACACAGAGGCACGCACACGCACACACACAGACCCACGCACGTACACCGTGTTACAACATGCTCCGTCTGTTTGTGCTTTATTTTTCATTTCGGCAGCAGCCGGGGTCAAATACCACCGAGGGCAAAACAAATTCCCGCCCCCTACCTACTGACGCACACACACACACACACACACACACACGCACACGCACACGCACATGCACACGCACACGCACACGCACACACACACACATTCACAGGGTTTTACYGTCTTTGTGTGGACTTGCATTCTTCCATTAATTTCTACAACCTAACCCTGACCTCTCATCCTGAAACTTGCCTGAACTCAATTCACACATTAGACCTAACCCTAGACCAGGCAGAATGTCCTGACAAGAGTGCACTGCAAAAACTGTCCATCTTACTAAGTTTTAAAATCTTACATCCAGCCAAAAAGGCTTTCTGATTTTGTTTTGAGACTGATTTACTAAACAAGAACTGATTGTGTAAGAATAATAATCTTGTTTTCAGAATGTTCTGCAAACTAAAAAAAAATTGAAATAAGAAAATGAGTCAAATCAAGTATTTCATGAATCTTACCAAGTAAAATTTTCTTAATCCATTGGCAGAAATTTTTAACTTAATTTGAGTCAAAATTTCAGGCTAACAAGACAAATTCTGAAAACAAGATTATTATTCTTACACAATCAGTTCTTGTTTAGTAAATCAGTCTCAAAACGAGATCAAAAAGACTTTTTATCTGGATATAAGGTTTTGAAACTTGGTTAGGTGGACATTTTTTGCAGTGTGGTTTAAAGTCAAAATATGTCCTCCCAACAATAGCAAGATGCAAATATTGACTTGCTACGTATATTTTTTGGGGACTTTGCATTGACTTCCGTTAATTTCAGACTTTCTGCAGCCTAAGCTTGACTCTTATGGTAAATCTAATCCTAATCTACTGAGGTCAACTAGCTGAATAATGGCATTATTTTCTATCCAAAGTTGATGCAAACTGGGACAATTTCCCTAGCCCTACCTTGGTCCTAAATCTAACCCCTCACCCAAAAACACAGTTTGAATTCATGAGGTCCAGGCTGTGGGCCCCAGAAGGTAGAACATTTTTGAAAAAGGAGCCTTGCAAGGTAACATAAGATAGAACACACACATATACACTCAAGAAAAAGGTAGCACAATAAGAAGCAGGCATTTGCAAGCCCTCCATGCACCCAAACTAATCCTTTTCCTAACTCACATTTAGGTTTTGAATTCAGCAGTCGATTTATTTGTTCAATTTATTTATTTATTAAATTTGTTTTTAATGAATGCACTCGCAATAAAAAATGAAGCCCAAACAATTAGTAGTTTGTTTTTAATTTTGAAGTTTGCAAATAAATGATTCTCGGAACCTCCTCTGAATATTTTCTTTGAATGTGCCTGAGGGGGAAGAAAACAAAATGTAAACTAGCCATCGTGCGTTTCCTGCATTCTTCCAGAGTCTGTAAAATGTTGGTGGGAGCCTTCCTGAGAAAGTGATTTAAGAGTTCAGACCGGTTCTGTGCGAGTGTTCACACACACACACACACACACACACACACACACACACACACACA
>NW_013952463.1:1401224-1402610 GCF_001266775.1 Austrofundulus limnaeus
AATGTGTTTTGGGGTTTGAAAGCCACTGGGACATCATGTTTAGAAAATAAACGTCTCAGTTTCTCAGAAACACCCACCTGCCTGAAACTCTCAGACTGAAGAAGTCTCTTGGAGAGACGAAACGTTTCATTAGAGAAGAACCCGTCCAGAAGACCTATATAATTTTTTCCTTTTTGATTTTTTACCTGGATTACTGAGATGCATCAGGACGTCAGTATTATGCTTCATTCAAACATTCATGGAGCTTCAGGAGAGGCCTCGTTAGTGCTTAGATTCACATGTTGATTAATGTGGAACTACTCATCCCTTAAAATAGAGTCGTTAGGCTCTTTGTTTCCCTGGCTCACAGAAGAAAAGACTTGATCACATGCATGAAGGTGGGAATCGGGGGGGAAACAGAGTTGGAATCAATATTGCTACATTTATTTGTAAGTTTTCCTTCCTCTGTTAAAAATTGTTTTATTTCGTTTGGCAAAAAGGACTTCCTTCACCCCCCTCTCAAAGCACCTGTCTTCTGTGACATTTTGGTCATAAAAAAAGAGTGTTCCTTATCCTTGACATGTAAAGTCTTGTCCCAAAGAGGTACAGTATCTCTCTTGTGTTAAAGGGGGCATATTGTGCAAAAAACACATTTTTAATGCATTTTGTTGTTTACTTGGACTCTTTAGGTCTGCAGAAAAGTTTTATCTAGTTTCTTCTGGCGCTGTGTAGATATCTTTATATTCTGTTTGGGTCATGTTTTTCAACATGTTTAGTTTTCTCTATTTTCCATGATGTTTCCTGTACTGTTACATCACAGATTTGCCAAATAAGGCCCGGACTTATTTCATCGTCTTCATTCTCCTCTGGCTCTGGGTCAGACTCTGGCTCCAACATGGATGGACAAGTCTTCAATTGCTGATATCTTTTAATAATTCTTCTAAGTTTCTGCACTGCTATATACGTAGTCATAAAAAGTTTCTGCACTGCTACACTGGAATTGATTGCTCTGGAAGCTGGAGGGGGGCTAGGTGTGAAGCACCTCGTTTGGATTTAATGAGAGGGTAGTTGATCTGAGRCACACCTCAAAAAAGGGGTGAAAGAKGGGCTGGGGAGTTACAATCAAGGAGGAATTCAGACCAAAGCATTGCAGTTCTACTTTAAAGGGATCCCTGATTAGTTGTAACATTAGACTTTATATGATAAACATATACTTTAGCTGTTAAATAAAGACTGTAAAAATACTGTAGGATATTCAGTTTTTATAATTTTTAAACTAAAAGTTTAAAAATATATTACAAGGACGGGGCCATTTTATTTACATGCAAAGCATTCTGGGTAAATGATGACATCAACTAGGTCCTTGGTGTGAGGCTGCTAGTGAGCTATATCCACCCTGAAGATTGA
>NW_013952463.1:1405257-1407038 GCF_001266775.1 Austrofundulus limnaeus
CATCTACACTGAAGATGGAATTGAAAAAATCAACAGGAAGTTCCTTTTCGGTGTGTACATAATGTAATTCAAACAAATTGATCAAATATATAAATTTCATTAACAATTTAGGCATGAAAATGTTTCATAAGTTGTCTAGTGTGGCAGGGCCTTTACCTACATGTTACAGATTTAAATATGACCAGAACTCAAAGGAAAGGATGCACTCTAAAAATGAAGTGTTGAATTTATTTAAACAAGTTATGTCAACTGGTTCCACCACTGAGTAAATGTAAAGCACTTACTTTACTCACCTCAGTTTAGTGGAACTTTGGTTAAATAAATTCAACACTTTAATTCTTAGAGCATATGTAAAAGTACTTTTACTATCCCAWTTATTATTGCAGTTTCAGTTTTATGATTTTACTCAAGTATTTTTCTTATCAGTGAAATAAACTTTTATCRAAGTCGTTTTGTGTACTTTTTGAGGCATTTTGTGTGTTCGACCTGCTTTTCCCGTGTTGTTGTTTCCTGATTGGCCGGCAGCCTGATCATTCACAGCTGCAGCAGATCCTGCTGATGAGCTCCCTGGGYTTAAAAGGCTGCAYTGAAGATCAGCTCTTTGCTCTTTRCCCTGGGGGTATTGTCAGCTGCTCAGTGATTTAGGTTGCTTGAGTTAAACTTACCTGTTGTCTCCCTGTGCTTGGATTTCTCCTGGTGCTCACTCTCTGATCAAACTTCGTTTCTCTCCTGAAGAGCGTGTTAAAGAGCTGACTCACCCGATCCCCTCTGTGCTGCTCCCTGTCGGCCTCTCAAACACACTCACCTGCTCAGTCTCACTCCTGTGCAGCYGGTCATAGTCTGGAGACCTGTAAATACTCACCTTGGAACTTGTTCCTTCTCCTCCATGCTGTCCCTCACCTAAGGACCTAGAAGAAATATTTACCTCTCAGTATCCTGTACACCCAGCCTTCCACCTGCAWTATACTCACGAGTTTGCTTCCTTTTCAGATCTAGATCCTTATCCACTGTAAATAAAGATCATTTACCATTATTATTATTTGTGTTTCTGTTTACTGATGAGCTGCTCATCTTTAACATTTCCTGTTTAAACCTGATACTTTTACTTATTTATTTTTGAACACTTTATATATCTCTGGTAACTGAGCAGTGCAGGCTTGACGTGTAGTGAAACAAATGGAGCACAAACTGACCTCTTATGAATTTTATGAAAAAGCCAAATTATCAAATGGCTCATAGTGAACAGACTGAAGCAATCGCTCAGTCATAGATTAGATACAAAAAGGGATTTTAAAGAAAAAGCAACTGAGAACAAACATTTTTGGAAAGCGTCATATACTATTTACTTTGAATTCTCTGCGTAGTAATTAATTTTTTTAACTGAATTATTTTTATTGATCTCCACTGAATAATTGTGTGGAAAAAAGATTCAAATTGTTATTTAGCCATTTGTTTCAGGTGTGTGTGTGTATGTGTGTATGCATGTGTGTATATGTGTATTTTTTTTTTCTTTGGATGGCCTCCCTTCTCCCCTTATAGCCATCCCCTCCACACCATTATGTTTTTTTTTTTTTTTTGTGAAGAGAAAATAGAGAGAGAGAAAAACAGAGAGAGAAGTAATTAGAAAGATAGAAAGACTGAAATAGCGATTAGGATTATATTAAATATACACCAACAAAACACAGGACCCCCAGATGCACACCCAACATCTGTCCGCTCACCTGAAAAATAAATGGATAAATACATAGAAGGCATATAAAAAAATACACATACCCATACAT
>NW_013952463.1:1409790-1410985 GCF_001266775.1 Austrofundulus limnaeus
AGAATAGCTTTTTAGTTGGGTTTAAAGGGGAGTGACACATTAATAATCAGGTGACTATCGAGAGGGCTGCTGTGCTGTAAGCGCTAACGAGACTTAAAAACCCAGTGTTCCTTCGGCATGTGTGCAGCTTTGCCCTGGAGACAGCACCTGTCTGTCAGTAATGGCTGAGGAATGATGCAGGACATGTGCAGAARCAGACTTCATCATGTTCACCTGTAACCATCAGACACAGGCCTGATGTCAGATCAGATCAGCTCGCAGGAAAGCTGTTTCTTTAATAACATTTATTTTACTTGCACACGATGCATAAAGTCTCATCCTGCTTGGCTTCTTCTTATAAATGTTTTACCTGCAGTTTGGTTGTATTTTACTTTTATGTTGAAGTCAAAGAATTACTGATATAGCATATCCACCTTCTTGACATCTGTTCCAGTCRTTTTACTCTCGAGAGAGACTTTGGAATCATCGCCGCTCCACTTGCTTGGCTAAAGCCAATTATGTTGACATATATTTGGCCGCAGTATAAAGTTTCCTAAATAATTTACAGTTGTAAATTGGCTGTGTTTATTTTTAATCTCAGAGAAACAGGCTGCSACTGACTATGTTTGGTTGCAGGCGTTTACCCGAGGCTCTAAATTTTCTCCTGTGGAAAAAAAAAATTACCTTCTAAATCTTTTTTTCCGAACGCTTTTTCAGAAACCGCAGTGGGAAACGCCACGAGCTTCCAGAAAAAAGAAACTTATAAGAACTTAAGAATAAACGATTGCAGCAATGAGAATTGGAAAAAAAACCCTGTTGTCTTACAGAACACTTCATGAGGCTTTTTCAAACCATACAGCCTCTTGACTTTTTTGTTTTACTAGTTAATTGATTTGCTTTGTGCAGCACTTTACTAAATGAGTGATAAAGAAAATTGACTTCAGCTGATTTGTGATGAGATAATAAAGAAATAATTGAAACTCCTTCTTATTAGTATTTAAAGGATCTGACCTGCTTTTATTGTGACAAATATCTAAATCATTTCACCCATAAAACAAACAGTGAAACTGAATGAACTCAAACTTTTTGCTCACCAAGCATCTCTCCATTCTGAAACTGTGAATTGGATGTTATTGACATTCACTGCACTTTCCACAAAGTAATAACTGGAAACAGAATGCAGTTATTTGCTAATTTCACAAATCCATATTTAAAT
>NW_013952463.1:1414500-1422729 GCF_001266775.1 Austrofundulus limnaeus
CGTACGCACAACTTAAGAACAAATCTGTGCGTACGAACGGTTCTTGCATGAGGCCCAATGTTCTGACTTTTTCACATTTGGGGTTGTAAATATCTGGTGTTTGCAACAAAGTGAATTAAAACAAAACAAAACAAAACAAAAAAGAAAAGAAAAGAAAAAAGAAAACTGTTATCCATAATTAATAAAACTGCTTTCATGTGTTTTCTGCTTTCTTTCCAGCAGGGTGTTTTATTGCAATAGATTGAACTTTGAACTTTTAGCTCGAGGACACGTGTTTTCCACAGGTGTGGTGCGTCCAAGATTTCTCAAACAAAAACTGGGAATTAGATTTATAGACGTGTAAAACTGGATTCTTTTGTGTTGAAGGCTTTTCTGTAACACTTGACGGAACACCTTCTCTTTGACTCTATATTTGGTATGTGTGGATATCTTAAGGCTATTTGTTGTAAATTTGTATCTGTTGTGTTTTGTGTTGTTGGTAATGGCTTTAAAGCCTGTCTTTTTTTTACAAGCTGTGATTCATGGCAGACGAACATCACACATTTTGTAAAAGAAATGTGATCTTTGAAGAATAATGCTGCATTCAGTGTCAATTTTCCCTGTCAACATTTGCCCTGGGAAATTTACCCCGAACAATGGCAAAGAACTGAAACCCCTTMAAGTGCTTTGTCTGAGCGGAGAAGGTTCGGATCCAGCTGCAGCTCCAGTTCTGGGAAGAACAATGAGCGACTAATGAAAGTAATCCACACGGTCTCCCTGTCCTTTGTCTGCACTTTAAAATAAAGGCACAAAACTGTTGGCAGAGTGCCCTAATCTAAACTTCCCATTTCTTCGTTCCTCCATATCAGTTCCACCTCCTTGCAATGACTCATGGCAGAGACAGCTGCAGAATCTGGCTTTTATTTATCATCTCTGTGTTAGGAGCAGATTGCAGACTCCAGCCTAACTAAAGCTTAATTTCAATCATGTAATGAACCTGGCAACGTGTCCTCCGAGGACATGAAGACAAACTGCAGCAGTGGTGCCATGTCAGCGTGGCGACAGCTGATGAGGATCATCTGTGATCTCTGGCAAGAGATCCATTGTGCAATTTGAAGGATTTCCATAAAAAAAAGTGTTCATGTCGTGTTCCGAGGAAGAGGAGAAGCATTCATTTGTGCTAACTGATGAGAGTTTTTCATTGCATTTAAAAGGTTACGCTGAAATATTTGCATGTTAAGCAAGACGACTTTTAATATGTTTGATAAATGTGCTCACAGGGAGCTCTTATAATGAAGGTTACAGAACATACAGATATCAAATTAACAGCTGGAGCCAGATGAACAGCTAATAATCACTAATGTGAATATTTACATCAGAGTAATGTGATTTAGTGAGGAACATATGATGTTCTTTTCATCCTCAAGAAAATGAAAGTTATGGCATATTTTTTTACCTCATCAAACTTTAGTTTAATATCTGTAAAACTGACTGAGCTATGTGCATTTTTGTGTTTTTTACAGTTGATTAGTTTCTCCAAAAGTTAATAAGTTGTAGAGATGCTTGATAGCTTCCTGAAGGTTTCAACAAAATCTAACCAGTGGTTCATGAGATATTTTTCTAATAGACACTGGGGTCAACATTTAAGCCCTGTTGGGCCAGGTACAAGAGAACTGAAACAAATGTGGGCTTAAAGGGTTAAAGCCAATGTTTTAAACATATCTTATGTAACATATTGTGCTCAACGTATGTGTTAGGGATGACTCTAAAAATTTCAGCTCAATTTTAATAAAACTGAAAGTTCAGTTGATTTTTGGTGACCATCTATAATTGGGTCGACTCTAAATGTTAATCAGGTGGAGATGTAAACCTAATGAGAAACTCTTGAAAGATCCAATATATATAGTTATGTAATATTTCACTAACAGACARACAAAGTTGACTGTAGGCAAAGTTTTATTCAAAGATCTTGKGTAATCTGTTAGTGCTCAGAATAGGAGCTGGGTATCAGTCTCAGCTACAACCACACTGAATGTTAGCTCAGTATGTTATGAATGGCTTGGAAAGAATGAATCCAGGGTGCAGGCAGCTTCCAAAAGGAAAAAATAAAGATTTATTGAACAAAAATGGCTGACAGGGCAGCTCAAAAACTAACTTGGTGTAACAAGGCAAGGCAAGGCAAGGCAACAAACATACAGGCTGTGAACAGCAAGTGAAGACAAGATTTAGAATATAAAGGTGAGACTAACGAGCACAAACAGGAAATACCTGGGAGAGAAACATGAGGAGCAGGTGAGARTGGGCGGGGCTGGAGCAAAGGCAGACAGGAGGAAGAAAACAGATGACAAGACAGAAACTAAAATAAAACATTAACACAGACACAAATCATAACACAATATCTGTGAAGCTGACAGAGTTGTAGCCGTTTTTCTGTTTGCTAATGTTATGTAATGTTGAGAAACTGTGGCGGCCATCTTGCATTTAGTTGGCTTCAAAAGCTAATTTATAGGTTTACATTCCGTCACATTATAATTAATGCCAGGTATGTTTGGACACATTCATTTCTTCCTCTGAGTAAACATCACTGCAACATCTGTTGTTTGTCTCTGTAAGCCCGCCACCTCCCAACCGCCACCCYGGGAGCCTCCCCGTCTTTTCTGACTGTTCAGGTTGGTCAGAAACGAGGAGAACAAGGCGTTAAATTCAGTTATCGGGCCGTTTTCTCTGTGCGAGAGAAGAACGGTCTTTGCAGCTTTGCCAGCATGTTCTCTTCAAACTGAGAAACAAACTCCCCCACCCTCAGGTTATGTTTTAGTGAATGATATGCATTTATATTTCATGAGGGTTTTTTTGTTGTCATTTTACAGATCACTGTACGCTGTGTAGTGTAAACAGACAACAAGCTGACCCATGCTTTTACCTTTTACTGGAGGAGAACTAAAACTGCACATAAAGATGCAAAACCTGCCACAAACGATCAGCTGTTTATCCATTACAGCGAGACATCGACACTGCAGACGTTTTACATAAACATCTGTGTAACATATTCAAAAAAGAAACACAGCGTTTGGCGATTTTTCTTTTTTTTTTTTTTTTACATAAAATCATTGAGTCAACAAATTTCAGGAATGTTGCTTCTTTGATGAGTGTAAAGGAGTGCCACATGTTTGCACAACATCCCTTCCATGCCAGAGTTCCAGTCAGGGTTGTAGCCAATGTAATTTCAAACCTTGAAAATAATGACTTGTAACGTGTAAAATGTCACGCTGAGTGCTTTTAATGACTCTCGGCAATCACCACATTTACTTTTAACTCGTCTGTAAATGTGCTTGGCTATTGCAGCCCTCTCTACTTGGATTGACTCCAAAAGTTGATCAGTTGTAGATGTACAAGCAAAGAAAATTTCCTGAAAGCGTCATTAAAATCTGTTCAGTTGTTCATGTGTTATTTTGCTAACAGACAGACAAGTTGACTCAGTAGTTCATAATAAAGTTTTTAAACACAGATCTCATGTGACAAAAGACGGTTTTAGAATATGTGTTGGGAAGAACTCTCGAGTTCTACAAAGCCAAAGTTCTGGTCAAGATCTGTAAAATTGACTTAGCTGTGGCTGTTTTTGTGTTTGTTAACGATACTTTGCTGTGGCAGCCATCTCGTCAAAAAGTAAATCAGTTGTAGACGTATATCCAATGATTTTTTTCTGAAAGTTTCTTGTGGTTCATGAGATATTTTTGCTAACAGACAAGGATAGATAGGGACAAAAACAGTGTTGCCTTTAGTGTTGGGTGAAACAACAACGAACAATAATCTGAAATAAAAAATCATGAAATGCTCCTTTAACACCAGTAAAACAATGACGAAAGGCTTCCTGTAGTTTCTGGCTGACGTCACCTTAATTTGCCAAAAAATGCTCCCACAGATGGATCCCAGAAGGCAACCATTTCCCCCCGCCAGAACCTTTTTATTTCTTTTTAGTGATTTTTAAATCAGATATAGACGGGGAGCTAAAGATGATCTCATGATGGATTTTGAGATATGGAAGCCAGAGACACGGAGCTCCTCCCCTGCCGCCTATCCTGCCTCCTAAGCATAAGCAGATTAAAGTTAATGATGTAAAGTGAATTAGATATTTAATCATCTTATCATCTTAGCGTGGTCAGGTCAGAACTCCGCTCTGATCTGAAATCCCATCTGTTTGACGACACACAGCAGGAGCACAATACGCTCCGCTCAGAGGTCAGTTTTGGAGCCTCCAGCAGGTTCCACTAAATCAATTTGAAGATTGAGAAATTAAATTCATCCCCATGACTTTTTTTTCTCTCTCCTCCTCTTCGCCCCTGTGCTCTCCGCTTTAGGATGAGTCCAAAACAGCGTGATTGAGGACAAACAGTCCTCAAGTAATGTGATAGAATTGACCCCGATAGATGAAAAATACCCCGAGAGACGCCTCCATTGATTTATCTAATTTCTTCTCTCCATTTATTTATTTATTTATTTATTTTCCAAAGCTCTCTTCATCGTCCTCTCTGTGCCAGCCCCCAGCTGAACTGTCGCTGATTGAGGTGAGAGGACGGTGATTTTCAACACTTGGTTGCACATCTCTCACACGTTCGCTCTCTTTTCTTTTGCAGTTTCTTTTTTTTCTCTCGCTTGCCCTTTTTAGCCATCTCARTCCAGGTTTCATTGAATCCTTTCATCTTTATCGCCTGCCACTAAAGCTGAAAGGGCAGTAATGATTTTGCCTGCATGTGTCCCGCGCTGTTTGTTTGAACCACTGGATGGATTTTATTGAAACCTGAAGAAATCCTCAGATAAACCTGTACAACTGATTACCTTTCGAGTGCCTTAAGTTCAARAAGGCACTTTTCCAACAACTTGGTCAAATTTACAATGATAAGACTAAATTTTGCCAACAATCATTCTCAACGTTGTAAACGACTCCTCGCATCCAGATCACACCGTGTTCCAGCTGCTGACACCCGGCAGGAGGCACAGGAGCATTTAACAGACAAACACACTAAAAAGCAACTTTTACTCCACAGCCATCAGGGCACTGAATGTAAAATAGCACCACACAGTAAATACATGTGCAAAAAGAATGTGGAATAACCAATGAAAAATAWTCACTGTGCAATATTCATGTGCAACAACTCCTCAAATGTTGAATACTGTGTGGTTTGTTTAATTAGTCATTAGTCATTGGCATGACAATGACTACTCTTCCTGAGGTCATTTATGACAAAAACTGTTACAAACACTTAATATAACATTAGTAACATAGCAAATTAATTCATAAATGTATTATAACACTTTATATGATCTCTTTTAAAAGCTCTAGTATTTGTTGCATTTAAAAAAAAAGATGGCGGAAGGGAGCTCCATGTTCTCATTCCTCTAAAATAACAATACTTTTTATTATCCTCTTCACATCGTGACACCATAAAGAAAATAACAAATGTTAAATGGACTGAACTTATACAGCGCTTTATCAAGCCCCATAGAGACCACAAAGCTCTTCACACAACAGTCATGCACACATTCACACACTGATGGTTGTAAGCTACAATGTAGCCACAGCTGCCCTGGGGTACACCGACAGAGGTGGGGCTGCCATGCACCGGTGCCACCGGACCCTCTGACCACCATCAGAAGGCAAGGTGGGTCTTGCCTAAGGACACAACAACCGAGATGGCTGGAACGGGGGATCGAACCAGTAACCCGCCAGTTACAGGACGACTTCCAAAAATGAAATCAAACTATTTTTTAAGAACCGTGTCATCCTTGGCATCTGGAAAGGACTAGACTGAGAAGTATTAGGAGCTCAGCAGACACGCGGTTTCACCAATTGTTTGCTTGTTGTTGCTGCCGATAGGCTGCAGAAGTCGCAGGGGAGGCGTCCTCTGTGATGAGGAAGCTCGGCTCGGAGACAGCCCAGAGGAGGAGCTGCACCTATAAGGAGGTTCAAGGGCCAACCAGCAGTTTTTGTTCTCCTGAATGACAAACTGGAGCACAGGATTTCTCAAACATACATGAATGAGTCAAAGCAAGACTCTGGGTATGTTTTTGACTAGGGGAAGATGTTATAACATGATATAAAGCTCCAAAAAGTTGATTTTATATTGATATTGCCCCTTAAAAAAACTCTGACATAAAAAGTCAGCAAGTGCATTCATTCAAATTGTCGTTTCCCATCTTTTATGTAGAATTCTGAAAATATTTACAGCAGCAAACAGTTGTAGCACTTCTGATGGAGTCTATGAACATCTGTCAGGAGTAGGGAATTACAATACCCTTAGTTCAAGGGTGTCAAACTCAGTTAGGACCACATGAGCATCATGATGGCCATCAAAGGGCCAGTTATGATTCATTTTAACTTCATCTAAACACAAGATGTCGAGTTCCTCATCTCATTGTTCCCCTCATTTTGCGGGTAAAATAGTCTTTTAAGTTTATGGTCAGTGCTGGCAGTAAAGTAACTTATTTTAAGACATTAATACATCTTTGAAGCACCCGCGAGCCATTTAAAATGCAGTTATAGGCTACATTTGGCCTGCAGGCGTTAAGTTTGACACGTGCCTTAATCACGCTGTGTAAAACCTCGGCGTAATCTTTGACCAAGATCTATTTTATGACTGTGGTTGTACAGCTGTGTGTGTGTAATAAGAGTTACGTTAGTGTCCAGTTAGCCAGCCGTGATTGGACGACCGAGACGGAGAAGCTGAACAGGGATTGGCTGCCTGAGGAGCCGCGACAGATAAGAATCAGCTGCAGCCGTGATGACGATGGGATCCATTCATTGTGCTCCTCCCAACCAGCCACACCTGACCCGCTGTGGCCATCTTAACATTGGTAGTTTGCAAATAGGTTTTTGAGGAGTTCTAGGATTTCCTAGAATTCTAAGAAGGTAAAAGAACTGTGTTTGATCTAACTTGGTTTTGGTACATAGGTAAGAGGAAAATAGAGTTTRTATTTTCTTTAGTATTTTGGCCTTGGCTCACCCTAAAGTTGGWAAGACTCCAGTTTTGTAAATACAGTATGTAATCACTGTAAATGAATCACACTTTTTCTACAAAACTACAACATTGTTCATTGGCTGCTTGCAGAGGTTGGAATCAACCATTTATGTTTCATCCTGGCTGCTCCTAGTCGGGGCATAACAATATATTTTTTAATCTCCACAATAAACAAACTGCCAGAAAAGCAGTTTTCTATGTTTGTTACATCTATAAAATTAGAAGCAAACTTTTTTTCATGATAAAGTTGAGGAACCACCTGCAGACTATATGGTTGTAATGTTTTTTTTTTACTTGGTTTCCAAAAATCCCCCTAAAAGTCCTACTTTGGCTGACTGGTTCTGCATAATAAACTATACGTTTCCTCTTTCAGCTTCTTTGCATTGGCTTCCAGTGAACAGCAGAASGCAAAATCCTCCTCATTTCATACAGAGCCCTGAATGGCTTTGCTCCAGCATATTTAAAGCAGTAAATTGTTCTCAACAACCCAACTAGAACACTTCCAGCATGCAGGTTGTTCCAGGACCTGTAAGACTAGAACAGGAGGAAGTGCCTTTTAGTTTTCAGGCTTCCTGTCCTCTACAATCAACTCCCTGCTTGGKTACGAAACATCCTTACTTCCTTCAAACTAAAAACTTCATAGTTTATAGCTTTAGAGCAAGAAACACAAATTGTACTGCTAGAACAAAATAATGGCTGCAGTAAAACAGCTGGGTTCTGTTGATGGTCTTTCCCCCCAGAAACATCAGAGCTGCTGCAGCTCGTAGCCAAACAGCAGCTCAGAGCATGAACCCATCTCAGTCAGGCAGATTAGCAAGCAGGTTTTTATTTTTTATTATTATTTTTATTAATATGTTTTATTGTATGTAGAAACAGAAGGTAACATAAACATTACAGATATACATATGCTCAAAGGAGTGGGCAGAAGTATACACTTACATTAGCCCACCCTTCTCCTGCGTCCTTACTCCCACCATTTCTGACAAACTAATGCATCCAGCAAGTGAATATGCACATGCATTACATAAATAAACAATAAAAACCAAATGATTAATAAAAGGATAAAGTAAAAAGTGTCATCCTAAGATGATACAATTTCAGTCACAAAAACAAAGAAGCACTCTGAGAGCGCAAACCTCCGCCAAGACCGTTTGTTTGTGCATGAGTGTGTGTTTGTTTTGTGTGTGATTTATTACATTTTTAGTCATATGTGTGTTTGTGTACAAGTGCTTTATAA
>NW_013952463.1:1423530-1429748 GCF_001266775.1 Austrofundulus limnaeus
TCCAGATTTTTATCGATATATATATATAAAGATATATAGATACGTATACTGTATGTTCACACAGAGTCATGCAAACATAGCACACAAAGTAGGGAAATGTACAGCAAGTTTGAATGATTTTTGACTCAAATTTTAAGTTTCTGGTAACCCATGTGCCTGATTTGTACCTTTGACYAACCAGTGGAAATCTCATTTCTCCACAGTCTGTGATTAAACTGTCCTTCAAGATGACATCACTCACCCTCACAGAACAGAGTTTGTAAGAGCCTTGTCATAAATCCTTACGTTTTGGTTATTGAGATGTGGTTATTTGTGTAAAATTCTGGCTTAGCCTCCTTTGTTGGTTTTCTTTATCTTAAAATTCATGTGTTTACTTTATTTTGTGTGTTATGAACTTCAGTTTAGATTTTAGTTTGTGCTTTGCCTCAGTTATTCARCTTGAATTGAGCCTCATTTTGTTTCCCTCAGGTATGTATCATCCTCAATCATTAGCATCTCTTTAAATACCTTTTCATTTGTTTTGTCCAGCCTCTGTGCATTGTGTAAGCCATTCACATTTTTGGTTTCCTTTGTRTTTCTATTTCTAGGGCGTACTTTGGCTGCATTGTCAGTTTTTTTGTTTTCCTTTTTGTAAATAAATTAGTTCTTTACTTTTACCTTTGAGTCCTGAGYCTGCCCTTTTGTGTTACAACCACCTCTAAACATGATAGACCACCTCCAGAGTTTGGGAATGGAGTTTTTGTTATGTGGTTTGTTCCAGAGAGACCAACACTACCACACAAGAACTACAACAAATACCAGTTGAATAAAGGGATCTCACAGCAGGATGTGACCATGTGAGCAACAGGAAGAGGCGGTGCCAGGCTTGTTGTGGCTGTGTATGGTTCTTCCACATGCTACTGAGGTCCCTGTTTGTTAATTAAACTGCTRAACGTGCTTTAAGGAATCAAAGATAAGGGGAAAAAAATGGTGTGGATGAAGGCGGTTTAGTCAAATGTGGTACATTTTGAAGACATGTCTTGCAGAGGTTGTGTCTCTGTAGTGTGAGAGGCTGATTCTTTTGGCACTGAGTCAATTAAATWACGTTTGTTCATAAAGGCATCAATTTACAACAAAAGTAATCTCAGACTGTTTACTTCTTCTGTGTTAAAAATACAGATGAAGTAAACAGTTTAAATTCAATTATGCCCAATTATTTTTAATTCAAAACAGTCCAATAAGATTCATTCAATTTAAAATTGCATTCTACCGAGTATTTTTGATAAGTTGCCAGTTTGTAAAAAATGTTTTACCTATAGAAGCCAATGAATTGCATCAAATGTTTTCTTTGAATTAGAACAGAAGCAAATAATAAGTGACGTTCTTTAGTAGCCTGAATCTAAAGCAACAAAAAAAATAAGATTGCCCAATTCAAACTGAATTATAAACTTCATCAAAAGGAAAATAAAATATATGTTTTTTTGTGTTAAAGGTAGAAAAATTGTTTTCTCTCTGAAACCAAATTGAAAGTTGGTTTCACAGCACAGAAGCCAGAGAGCTGAAAGTAAATGTCACCTTATCTCGCAAATGTCACTTTATTTTGCTCTTCACTTCACAGAAGATTAACATTTCAGAAGTGCTTARTATTTTTTCACTGTCTGCACGCCTTTTGAGTGATTTACAATAAAAGCAGGTGATAAAATTTTCTGTTAGCTTAGTGTTTTCCAGCTGTTTTGTGTCTATGAAGAGTGCAATCACGCCGTTATKAAGCAATAAGGAGTCCTATTTCATAAACCTGCAAGAGGCAACACTTTTCATTATGACAGCAATAAGGAAATAATCCAAACAATGGTGCTCCTGTAGATAAAATAATGAACCTCTTTATTGTCACAGAGTGAACTTCATTTAGATTTTACTGTAAAAATCTGGCACGTTGTTTTAACTATAAAATGCCAGTAAAAGATTGTAATAATTTTCTCAGTTAACGTTAAAGCAACATAAACATCTTTAGGAAGATGTTTGAATCTACAGATTGATTTAGGTTCAATTAAAAGAGCCTTWACTTTCACCCAAATATTTATTTCAACATAACCAATGCTGTTAGGTTAAATAACTACAATAAATATTACAATATAATGGTGTTCTATGTGAACTTTGAAGTCAAACCTTTCAACTTCTAAGTCATAAAAATCAACTGGAAATGCAAAATTTGTCAAGTGGATGCAAGTCATGTCTAGCAGTGATGGTATGTYAAGTTATRTTTTTAAGATGGCATGCCACAAAGGCCCAGTTGTGGGTTTGCTTATTTGGCCCAAATATGTCAATGCTACAATTGGGCCAGTTGTGRTTTGGTTTATGTGGTGCTGGTCCAGGCATGGACCACCTCTGGCAAACCACATCTSSGCTACCAAAGGGCCACCATTTATTTGCATRTTTCAAGTTTAACTTGGACTAAACATGARATGTCRMGTTCCTCATCTCATTGCTGTGGCTGACAACAATAACTGAGCTCTACATGGTATTTCATGCAAAGAAACAACATTTTAACATTTCCTCTTAAAAACACTGAAAAGTGTTTTTATGTGAACTATTATATTACCATCTGAACAACAGAATAAATGTGAAACTAATAATACAGGAATTTTCAAAAATAAAAGTAAAAGAGTTTATCTCACTGTTGAGTTGGGGTTGGCAGCTGCCATCTTGAATTCTGAACTATTCCACTTTCCGACAATGAATTCCCACTGAAGGGAATCCAGTTTAAATTTACARCTTGTGGTTKGGAAATTCCCATTTCTCAGTACAACTGGSAGGCAGTAAAAGTAGGCAAAATTTGTTGTGTAAAATCTTAATTTCACTGCATTTTGACAGCTACTTTTGAACCGTGCACCTCCACCTGGTGGGATACCATCCTTTAGCAGGTAAAATAATCATCATGGGAGAAWAATGGTGATGGAGTTAATGGTCAATGCTGACTTTTAAACAGCATGCACTTATTTTTTAGTCATTAAAATATTTTTGAAGGTCACATGGGCCACATAAAATGGTTTGGCAGGCCACATTTGGCCTGTGGTCTTTGAGTTTAACACATGTAGCTTTGAGTTACCAATTAGTCTAACATGCAAGTTTTTGGTCTGTGGGAGGGAACCAAAGAACCTGGAGAAAACCCACACATACACAGAGAGAACATGCAAACTCCTCCCAGAAAAGTTTGGGTGGCTGCTAAGAGGCGACRGCGCTTCCAGCTTCACCATTCAGCTCTATTTCTCACGTATTATGTAATAAAAACATGGAACTGTGTTGTGTTTCTGATAAATCCAAATAAACAGTGAGCCTCTACTTCAATTTCTTTTTTTAATGGGTGGGGGCTTTTCATCTGAGCAGAAAATATAAACTCAAATCAGATTTATGTGTTCAATGATGTCTGTGGCTCTGAAGAAACAACAGCAGTGATTTAGACTGCTGAAACACATCAGGGCCAGTTCACTCATTCATCTGTGTCCCCATGCCAGCGGCCGAATGCTGCACCTGGCAGCCTGCAGATGGTTTGTTTGTTGCCTAGTTTTAAATTAAAGCCTGTTCTTTATCTTCTTCACACATGTGCAGTTTTAGTTTCAGTAACTGCACCGTTGGGTCCATGAATCTGCTGCTTTTACCATCTCCTTTATGGTATTTTACGAATCACTTATTTGGAGTTCCTTTTCATTCTATTTTTCTTCTAAAACTAGAAAAGAAATGCTTGAGTACTCAGCATTACTGAGCTGTCATRCTCCTTAAGAGAGATTTTTGCCCCTCTATGGTTTATTCTTTAGCCAAATATGAATTTGTCAATCTGAATCAGATGGAAGTACAACACTGACCCACTGGAAGAAAAACAAGGAGGTCAGATTGAGTCAAACACATTTTTAAAAGAACTGACAGGTGGATTATTTGAGGTATTTTTTACATTTCTGACTATTCACATTCATAGTGAAATATGAGAATAAGAAGACTGATCATAGAGCAAGAGTTTGCTGAGCTTCAAACCCATTTCTGCTCCTGAGAGACTCCTGAAGAAGTCTCTTGGAGGAGAGACGAAACGTTTCATTAGAGAAGAACCCGTCCAGAAGACCTATACAATTTTTTTTCTTTTTTCTCCTGAGAGACACTTTTTGGTCATGTAGGTACTTCATAGAGTTTTTAATTTATTCCAGACACATGTCTGGATGTTCTATAATATGTGGTTTGTCAAMAATTATGTATTCAAATAACTTAAACCTGAAGCTGACTTTATGAAAAGTAAATTAACAGTTAGCAAAATGTGCAGGTCTATTTTGACAACGCTGATTCTGTCGTTTCAGGATGCCTTAGTCTCATGTTTTCTGGTTTCAAAGGGATTGCCGACATCAGACGTTATTTACTGTTCCATATTTACTTCAATGATTAAGAATTGACTGTAAAAATACTGTAGGCTGTTTGAGTTTAACTAAATAAATACTGTAGTATATCTTGGTATAATATACATACTTAGCATTAGCTCCAGAGYTAATTTATTAAACATGATGATGGTGTAAGGATCCAGACTTAAAAAAGGTAACCCAGGGCACAGACAAACTCAGAGTTCTCAAAAAAGGAATTTGTTAACAAAAGATGCTGGCAGGGCAGCTCAGAAAACTTACATAGACGTAGAGTGAACCTTCGGCTTCCAAAACACATAGGGACCGAACARGCTGACAAAACAGCACAATGATCAGACACAGACTGAAGTCAGGACACCGAATATAAAGGTAAAYTAATGAGGGCAAACTAGAAACACCTGGGAGAAACACAAGGGCAATCAGGTGTGCAGAGGCGGGGCAGCACTGAGAAACATAAGGGAAACAGTGAAACACTAGCCCAGGGGTCTGCAACCTTTACAATCAAAAGAGCCATTTCTGCTCCTCGACTCACTAATAAAATGTGTCCAGAGCCGCAAAATAAGCCACAACTGTGATTATCAACTGGTGGTTTGTGGGCCTTTTTCAAGACTTATTCATGAACCTTTATGGCCAGTGGAGGTGACATAAACCGAAAAAATATATTGTGAATTTTAATATTTATTATTTTTACACTTCAGGACTGAAGAAAAAAAAAACATATGACACGAAAAATGCTGGCTATAGTTTGTACAGAATTTCATAAAAACTAATACAGCTGCATTAGTCAGACATTTTTTGCCCCTAATTCTTATTATTATGTAGTCCTAAAGGTGTTTTAAGATAACCCTGATGGATTTGAGAGAAAAATCATTGAAAGAAGTTGGATTATTTAGGGATTATTTAGGTAGACAACAGGCTAGCACGAGCTAACATGTTTTGCTTTTTATACTAATAGTATTTATCACATATTTGCATACAATTTATTAGTGTTGTGAGAATAAAAAAACAAAACAAACAAACAAACAAAGTCTGTTATGTTTGGTCAAATGTTCAAAGAGCCACTGCAGAGGGACCAAAGAGCCACATGTGGCCCCAGAGCCACAGGTTGCAGAACCCTGCACTAGGATAAACAAAGCAAAATAAACACAGAGTATGACAGATGGATTTTTTTTTCAATCCATATGCAGAACATAGATAATTTATTGCTGCACATTACAACTTTTTAGCTTTGACTCTGTATTTTAGTCTCAACTGTGACCTATCATCATCATCATCGTCCCCAGAATGTATTGTCAGTAACAAAATGACAACATGCTTATGAGAATAATGTAACAAATTTTTAATTAGATGTTTTCATGTGTCACAAACAACAACTTTTAGTAGAATAGAGTAATAACAACATGTTAAACCAACATGTGCAAGAAGTCTGAGATCCCTTCAAAGTAACAATAATCCAAATGCCTTTGTGTCGTTGTTTATAGAGATGAGACTTAAACACAGCCTACTGGTTGACTGCTGGCGTGACAAGTGGTTTGTCAAGAGGATGTGAGCCAGGTCTGGCAACGATGGCACCGTTTTTAAGATGGCATGCCACAATTGGCCCAGTTTGGTTTATGTGGTGCTGGTCCACACCTGTGCCACCAAAGGACCACCATTCAGTGTGGTATCTGGTCTGTGTTTTTTTGTCTTTCTTTTCTTTTTTGCCACTTCAGTAGAAAGCAATTAGCATTTAGCATTAGTATCTTAGCTTGTTCATCATCAGTGGCTTTTTTAAATAAAAGAAAAAGAAAGAGAGGAAAAAAGGTGAAACGTAATGAGAAAGAGTGAAAGAGAGATTAGAAG
>NW_013952463.1:1429875-1434582 GCF_001266775.1 Austrofundulus limnaeus
TACAAACACATGCAGTGTCAGTGCCCAAATGGAAAACCCAGGATGTAAACTACCTGTTTGTGTGCAGATGAGCATGCATGGATCTCTCCAATGGAATGTTTCAAAGTGACTTCGGGGGACCACAGGCCTGACCCGCAAAACCGGAAGCCGACATAAGGGAGACCAGCGCCAAAGACCCCGAGAGGGACCCCAAGCGCGCAGCCCCAGAGACACCCGCGCCGGAAGGGCCGTCCACCCACCCCCCAAAGAGGACCACCAGAGAGAACCAGAAGAGCCCCACCTGCGACCACACACAGTAATCCCTGGGGCCAGCAGTGACGGACTCACAGGCCCCGCCGGTTCCCACCGCGCCAGGGTGGATCCAGGCACGGACACAGAGGCTCTGGTCCCCAGGGCGCAACCCCCCAGGCCAAGGCCCGACAGGACCAGAGGGACCCAAGCCCCGCCGGGCTGCCACCGGGCCGAGCCGGCACACGCCCAAGCACCCAGCCCCAGACAACGAGAGCCACCAGCGCGCCGGCGGGCAAAGGCACAACCCACCAGAGGACAGCAAGGCAGGGGAGTAATGGGCCCTCAAATGATCCCGAAGAAAGGGCTGCCCAAGTCCCAGCCTGACAAAAATACAAGCATACATAAACACAATCACACAGTCCCACCCTCATCCTCTCATCCACTCATCCAAAGACAGACAAGATGGATGCCACAATCCACTCACATTCCCCATACATACTCTATACCACCCAGGTCCAGGACATGCACCCACCCACTGCAGGGGCAGCTCACACCCGAACCCAGGAGGTAGACCCCTTCAGTCTGTGGTCATCTGGTCTGTGTTTTTGTAGAGTTCTGTGTGGGCCAGACYTGTACCAGACAAATTTTGATATGTGAGGGTCTTGGCAGATGTATGCACAAACCAAGCGCTTCTAGGTTTTTRTGTTTCTATCTTATTTCTCTGGACWTGTGGTRCAAAAACATGGTGGGTGTTGGAATTTAATTACTATGTAAAAGTATAAACAGTAGGCCAACTGCAATGATTGGGAGCTCATCACAGACAGCTGTCTCAATTAAGACCTTTGAAATTTTCTCCAATCAGGAACCCAAGCTGCTAGGGCATTGTTACTTTAATGTTTAACTACAAAWAGTACCAAACATCAAATTATATAACTTGTTTCATTCATGTCAAGTTGTACGGACTGTCTGTAAATTACAGATTTTTCTCCATTTTGCAGGTATACGGACGTATAGAGAAATCTCACGTGTTTTCAAAAACAGCAATTTTATTTTACGTCCTGTAGGGCATAAAACACACCTCCTGTCCTCCTTTCCTGCTCCTCTGTGCTGCAGACGTTGTTATCTCCGCCCCACGTTCTGTCTTTTCCCACAGCCAACAGGACRCTTGTAAATAACCCCCCCTGCCACTGCATGTGAGTAGTACAGATTTTTGGTGAAAATTGCGTATTTTTGATACAAGTAAACATCCGAAAGGTTTGGCATTGTCTTACAATTTTTTTTAAGCCACTGGCTATTTCTAACCTTACAAAATGAACCATTGTAACTTTTTAAGCTACAAGATTTTAAATCATGTTTTCACAAATACGAGACAGTTGGTTTCATCCAGTGAAAAGACTGTGCTGACAGTTCCCTCTTCCCTCAATCACTGCTGAATGTAGACATTCAGAAAGAATCCTAAAAGTATTTGGAATGGTTAAAAACATAAATGTGATAGTCAATGGTGTCATTTTTTTTCTTTTCTTCAGCCAAAGAGCAGTTTTCAGTGAAAACTTCAGAAAAGTCTTTTACAGYTGCGCATCATTTAAAATCTTACTGATAGAACTCTTCTACATGGCGTAGACTTTTTATTTGCATAATGCATTCAGTTTTGATTAAGTCATTTTTTATCCAACAAGTTGTGCCCTTGAATATTTGAATAATTACAAATCGCAGGGCGTCTGACCCTTTAACTTCAGTAGAGACGAACATTTAAAACATGCAAAAACAACAGCTACCAATGTCACAACACTTGTAAGGTCACTAAAAACCTGATTAAAATCTGTCACTGTCAGCTACTAAGTAAGGCTGTTGGTAATATTACTGTAAACATTCCTTTTGGCCTGAATATTCGTTTGTGAGTCCTTTCTTTATTATGTAGCTAAGATAGAAATCAGCATGGGTGAAAGGTTGTATCCATATTCAGCATTTTTTTKGTTTTGAGAACACTTATGGATTTTTCAAAATAATGTTGTTAATGTACTGATGTGATGTTACATTGTTTTGCAGTATATTTTGCATTCACACACTATAATTAAAACTACCAAAGTAATTGTTAATTTTTTTAACTTTTTGTGCAAATTTAAAAACAACATCTTACCTGGGATTCACTGGTGCCCCTGTGAGAGGGGCAGGGTACACCATGGACAGGTCACGAGTCCATCACAGGATCACACATAGAGACAAACGAGATAAACAACCATTCACTCTCTCACATCTAGGAACAATTCAGAAGTTAACAATTAGCTTAACAGTCATGCTTTTGTTCTGTGGGAAGAAATGGGAGTACCAGGAGAAAATCCACACATGCATGAAGAGAACACACAAACTCTACCCAGAAAGGTCTCTGGCTGATGTTCAATCCGGCAACCTTATTAATGAGAGGCAACAGTTCTACCAAYTGTGTCACCATGCTGCCTCTTTGAGTACAATGTCACTGAAAAGTGCAAAGGGTACCATTTCATCAGTTTAGKACCAAAGATGCCTTTTCAGTGGCATCATAGCACTCTTCAAGTTTGATGGCATCATAGGCAAGCAGAGTCTTTTTAGTAGTCCAGAGAGCATCTACAGCCTATGAACATTTGAACCACCACTTGTAATACACCATTGTGACAAAGTTCACAAAATCTCAAAACTTCATCAGAGTTGCTTGCACACAAGAGTCTTTATTTTATCTAAGAGCCATATCTGCCACTGGTCTCTTACCAATTAGAAAAATTCCAGACTTAAGTTTGTGGTGAATTAAAACCTCACTGTAGTCCCCCTAAACATTAACCTTAAAAATCAGTTAAAATTTTCTGTAAAGGAACATAGAAATCTATGACTCTGATACAGGCATATACTGTATTTTTCTTTTGGCTCACCAGTGGACCGGACTACAGTCACCCACAGTTCAGAAGTGGCCCATTGGCCGCCACTTGAATAGCCCTGATCTAAATGGTCTATTTAAAAACATAAATAGTAAAGTAATTTTTTACGCATATGAATAGGAGGCAGCAAAAATATGAAGACACRCAATTTAAAGCAAAGTTTTGTATTTAAATTTGTACCAGTTTCTAAATGTGACCTTTTCTTTTCCTCCTCCTTTATAAATGAAAATATGACATTCTTTAGATCTGACATTTGGGTTTCAACAAATAGCTCCTTCAGGTAATGTTTTGGAACATTCAGGTTGTAGTGTGTGTGTGTGTGTGTGTGTGTGTGTGTGTGTGTGTGCATGTATTTGTTACCTTGTGGGGACCATTTGGGACCATTTTTCCAATAAACACCACCCCACGAGTTTAAATGCTGCTTTTGGATAGGGGGTTAGATTTAGGTTATAGGCTAATGGATGCAAAATGGATAGAAGTCAAAGTAAAGTCTTTGTGAGGACAGAGGAAAATGGACTGTGTGTGTGTGAGCGTGTGCGTGTTTGGGTGTGTGTTGCAGAGGCTTATATCTTTTAAACATCAGCAGTTTTACATCACTGTGGAACCACTTTTGCATTCCGACAGGCTCACAGAAGTGCCAGCATGCTGTAGACTCACAGCCTCTTGTCRTGTCACCTGCTGGGAGAGTTAGTCGATGCACTTTCAGCACTTTTAAAAGTGTCATGCATTAAGTTGCCAGTTTCAGRCAGGGTGGAAGCCTCCTGTCTGCAGCGACAACCATTTAGCCCCCAAAATAGAACGAAGGAACACAGACACACAAATTAATGATTCTCTGAGAGACGACGTGACAACATCCACTTCATTTTAYATTTCCGATTAAATATGAAAGTAATGGAGAGAATAACACTTCGGGCTCATGATTATGGTGAAATAACGACGTTTGAATCTCCAACATGACAGATAAAGTTCACGAGGGCTGCAGCTGGATCACTTACTTCTGGGATTAATGTTTATTATTGTTCATCTCAAAGAGGTGAAGGTAGACAATATTTTTGTCCATTGTGTTCATGTCTGTTAGCAAAATATCTCATATACCACTGGACAAATGAAAGTTTAAACAAATTATTGATATGTATTTGTCAAATAGTGTTTCATTTTGTTTTCTTTTTCTTGTAATGTAAATTTACCAAAAATAAATCTAAATCTAAAAAAATCTAAAACGTTGCTGAAAGTAATCACTGTMTGTGCCTTTACAACAGCCACTTCAAGATGACTGCCAAAGCCAACAGACAAATACAGAAAAAATAGCTGATTCAGTCAGTTTTACACAAACTAGAGCTAAACTTTGATGTTGAGATTGATCCCCAACACATATTCTAAGCACCAAGATCTTTGTTTAAATTAGGCCATTAACTATTTGTTGTTATATGAACCATTTGACAAATTTTTTAAGGATGTTTCAGAAAATAACTAGATACTGCATAGCGGTAACATTATGACCTCCCCGCACGCACAAATGCACCAGAACTCAGAAGTCTTTATTCCTATTAAATGTCATGCTACTAGACGC
>NW_013952463.1:1440943-1442748 GCF_001266775.1 Austrofundulus limnaeus
AGCAGATGCTTACGATAAATAAGTAAAAATTTGCCAAAGCTAACACTAACAGCTAATTGCTAAGCGCTATAATTGTCAGTCAGTCTGCATCACTTGTCTTTGTTTCCTTGGAGCTGAAGACTGGTGGGACTGACACAAACCTGTTGATGTCAGTTTATTAGCTGTTAGTGAACTTAAGGTTGGAAAAACCTAATTTTGCAGAAGTTTTATTTTGCTGGTCCACTAATGGTTTTCAAAGATAGTGAAAAGGCTAATCTTCCAATGATAGCTGTTAGCAGATTAACAGAACCACTGCTACTGAGTAAGACCTAGCCTGACTTATTCATTAAAATATAATTCTAATTCTTCAAACTGTGATCTACAGTCGGTTAGACACTGACTACTCAGAATTGCTGAATACAGCCTCACTTTCAAAACAATTTTCTTAATTTGAAAGTATTTAAGGAATTATTTCTATTAATTGTTGATAATGAGTTTCCAGAACAAAACAATTAATGCTATCTTCCAGCTGTTTTCTTGATTATCGATTAAACCCTTTGGAGTTATTTCTACTTTAGAGATTTTTCTTGGAAAATCAGAATAATACTTTGTTTCCATTCTCTTCTTTGTTCCAGCATGTTTCCCACTGTGCACAGCATTAAAGTTAATGTTAGCTTAGACATTGAGATGCTGACCAGTGTGCACGAATAACAGGAAGTCGGTAATTCACAGAAATACCCACAACTCATTATTGGATTTTTTCTGAAATATTTAATTTTATAACATATTTGACCTAAAGGTTTATTTCTTTTAGACTCTTTGTTTTAGAACCAACTGTGTCGAGTGGTGCAGACRAAGAATTAATGTTGATCTTTCATTTCCTCTCCTGATTTACTGCTAAGTAACGACGTGCCCGAGTGTCTGATTCGAAGAAGGAAGTGAGGATAAATTGCTTCTATTTCAAGGTATCCTGTGAAGTATTTGTTAGGAACAATCATGAGTTRGTCTAAACAGAACATCATTTTCTCCAACAAATGGTGGATGTTAGTCTTTAAAAACTTTGCAAAATTCTTTTTTTTCATCTCGTCTTGTGGTTTTTATTTTCAGTTTGTTTTTGGCACATTGCATTTTTACGATTATCTCCGCTGGTGGGTGATGTGCTGCAGTCAACAGTGTAAAAATAAAATACAACAAGCTGTTCGTTATAAACCTCAAACATTCAAAGCTCCACAGGTAGCTTTAAGCATCTTCTTCCACCTTCATCACAATAATCTGGCACATTAAATCAAAATGTTTGGGGTTGTCTATTAGGTTTTATGACTGAAGTCTGAAAAAAAAACAAGGATTTTTATGTAACAAGCAGGAGCCTCAGTTGCACGTGGAAGAACCATACACAGCCACAACAGCCTGGTACCTTCTCATGCTGCTCACCAGCTAAGTCACTCAGTGTTGTCACTTTAGAATTGGTGTCTCCAACATTTTTTTCCTTTAGAGCTATTCACAAAATGAAATTGTCCAAGAGCTACTTTTAATTTTAAACTTAAGCTGAAACCATTGGAATAAGCTTGTTTTGCTTGAACATACAAAAAAAAAAATCATTGGGCCTCATGCAAGAACCGTTCGTACGCACAGATTTGCTCTTAAGTTGTGCGTACGAGTGATTTAGGAGAATTTGTGGCATTCATCAATGTTTTCGTATTCTAAGATTTTTTTCAGATACGAACAAAATTTACGAGTGGTCCAGACCTGTCGTATATGTAGGGATCACCTCGAGTGAAGAAACAGGAGTTCCAGCCTCAAAGCAGGTCTCGCACAGGCCTGAGAAC
>NW_013952463.1:1442758-1457579 GCF_001266775.1 Austrofundulus limnaeus
TAAATTACACTCCATAATTATGTTGACAATAGGCTATTCTGATTGAATTAGAGTTATAATTTTAAATGTAATAATTTAGACTAACAATATAAATTGTCCATTCGTCCGTTTTCCGCCGCCTATCCGGGATCGGGTGCGGGGGCAGCAGCAGAGAGACCCCCCTCTCCCCTGCTACACCTTCCAGCTCGTCCTGGGGGACTCAAGACGTTCCCAGACCAGAGGGGATACATGATCAAGTCCAGGATTTTCTCCAAAGTGCCAGACTTATTTTAAAAACATTTTAAAATGCTTATTTCAGACCCGCATCTGAGACCACCTGCGCAGCGCTGCGCTGTGTCTTCTGAATAAATGAAAATGATTTAACACAGTTGTTTATACTTTGAGCAGCTCATTTTATCCCACAGCTGACCTGCTAAAAATGAGAGCTTTTCTTGTCTGGATCTCTGACAGATGGACTTCAATCTCTGAACTCGTAAAGTTTTTCTTTTAAGTTTTCGCTGCCATTTTCATGAATGGACACTTCCTGATATCTGAGGCAGGAATCATAGCCTTATATGGTGTATTTGGGGTGGTAATTATGCTAATCTCATCTCGCGTGCACGAGCAGCTGGATAGAACAGGTGTAATTTACGCAGCTCATTTACGCACGTTTCCTGAAGATAGAAGTGTTTGTTGAATCTGACGTGACATGTTCATACGAACAAAAGTAAGAGAAATTTAGGATAAAAATACGAACATGTTCTTGCATGAGGCCCACTGTCTTTAATTCACATTAAACATCACAAAGAACACTGAACTTTCATGAATGTGCTTTTTGTTTATCTATTCATATTAATTACTTTCACACTACTAACTTAGCAATTAACTGCACAAATAACCTGACGGGTCTCTGACTTTTTTTCTGCATTGTAGACTCCAGCAGGAAGAAACCCCATGCAGTGACATCGACCGCAGCAGGAGGGGCTTCCCAGGAGCTCGTCCCAAGGGGCTTTGAAAGGTGTGTGTGACCGCCCGGTCAGCTGCTGATTGACCACACTGAGTCCTAAACTGTTTGCATCTATGAATGATTGGATATAAATGCAAGTTTGTTTGGGCAGTGACAAATTATATTTTGCTACTCCTAATTTTTCATAAGCACTGAAGCACTACTTTAAATGAGCTCAGGAGCTACCAGCTGGAGACCCCTGCTTTAACACAAACAGTGTGCCCAAGCAGATCCCACAGGTGTTTGATGAGGTTAAAGTTTATGACTCCAGGCATGGCATTACTCTCCACTCTCATATTCTGGAATTCTAGTCCTTGAGAAACCTGTTTTGTGGGGAAGAGCATCTAGAAAATAGAGTTGGGTCCTAGAAAACAGGAAAACTGTAAGTGATCGCCACAGGTGCCTGACTGTCAGTGCTTGGGCTACCACAAGCTCAAAACAAGAGTCAATAGCAGAATAAGCTGTTTGGCACTGGCAGAAAAGATTTGTCAATATTTTTATGGGCACAACCCATGTACTCAACTCTGCTGCTCAACCAACCAATGGATTTTCTTAATACCATTTAAGAGGAAACAAAGGCTTTTTTTTAAAACAGTATAAGACTTATTGCCATGAAGCTGTTATTACAACACAGAAATAATTGAAAAACATTAATTACTTTTTGTGTCATGTTTATTTTGACAAGATAAAACTCGATGCCAACCATCGCTGCTGTCCCCTGTTGCCATTCAGTAGTGGCAACTGTTAGTAGTATTGTTGGAATCATCACATTATTTAAATAATCTCATAAGGTGAACAGACATACGGACCAACATATGGACCGATGGATGGGGGCTAAAGTGATCTTGTCAAACTACTACACAAACTACTACATAAACTACTACACTAACTACTACACAAACTACTGCGCAGATCGGATCATGTATGTATGATTTAGAGCTAACCGTGTGCAAACGGTGAGGCATCAGCATTTGCTACTCTGCCACACCCACACCCTACCACCTCCAGTCAGTGTTGAGAGAAGCGTGCAGCATGTAAAGTCTGCATATTCAAAGCTGTAGGGGGCGTTAGCTCAGGTAAATGTGCAAGAAGAGAGATAAATTGGCAGCTTTGATCCAAAACGTCCAACTTCCAGTGGGGTTTGGCCATGACTCCAAGAGACTAGGTCCTGAGATGTTACACACGTGTACCAAATTTCATGATTCCAGGTCCAAGCATAGCTAATTTTTAAAATAACTGTAGGGGGTGCTGTGGAGGAATTAGACCATGCCCCCCAAAAATTGCACTGCATTCATGTAGTGGGGTGGATTAGGATCGACCATAGCAAATTGGGTTCAGATTGACTGAAATTTGTGGAATTTAAAGCCAAACATATGTCAACGGCGTGATGTCTAACTAGGCCATGCCCCCACCCCCACCCCCAAAAAAAGTTTGTATTGCATTCTTGTAGTGGGGTGGATTAGGATAAGCCATATAAAAAGTGAGTCATCTAAATCATATGTACCAAACTCAAGGACTGTGGGTCTAATGTGGCCCAATATGCCATTTCATGTGGCCAAAAAAAATCTATTGTAAAATTAAAGCTTTAAAGATGTATGAATGCCTTTAAAATAAGCATATGCTGCTTTAAACCCTGCATTGACTATAAACTACTACAATGGCATCCCATCTCTAGAGGGACCTGCACAGGGTACAAATGTAGCCAGCAGCCAGAGAAAATCTCCACTTTGCTACATTTTTGCCTCCTATCTTGCTGCAGGTCAGTTGTACTGGGAAGTGAGAATTTCCTACTTATAAGTCATAAATTTAAACTGGGAAAATCCTCAAATGGGAATTCCCTGTCGGAAAGTGGGGGAGTTCGGAATTCAAGATGTCAACTACTCACCATTACTCAACAGTGAGTGACTTTTCCTTTTAATAGTATTTTTGTATTGTGTATTGCACATTTAGTCAGTCGCATATGTAATATTTTTAGTGTCTAAGAAGACTTGTTAAAACACTGTTTCTATGCACGAAAAACCATGTAGATCTCAGCTTTTGTTTGTTAGCGTTACTCAGCCATAGCAATGAGACAAGTAAGGTGACGTTTCATGCTTAGTTGAAGTTAAACACAAAACTTTGAAGATGATTACAACTGGCCCTTTGAGTGCCACCATAATGCTCATGTGGCATTTGGTGACAATAAGTTCAGCTTCCTTAATCTAAAACAATCAGAAAAGATACAGTTTCAGTAACAATTTGGAACAAAAWTTCACCACAGCAACATGGACTGATGAGGAGGTAAACAAATGGCTTTAATCCAACTCATTTGATTGAAATTGYGCTAAAATTTGTCATGGCTGTAGCTGATAGTCATTCACAACACATACTTGATCAAAAAAGATAAAAGCTTTTCCAGGACACTTACCATAAGTGTATATATACAGTATATATAGACTAACTTTATCTGGTCATCAGTACAAAATAAAAAAGCTTAACAAAGGTTTTAATCTGTGTATCTCTGTTTAAAGATTTGATTTATTAAAGTATTTTATGGTGAAAATAGCACAGAACTTTTTGATTAACATTTCAAATGAAACTTGGGATCACGTTGCATCTCAGTGACTTTCAGGACTTCATTTAAGTCTGTGCCAAATAATAAAGTTGCTTTAACTCCCCGTTAACTCCTCTCTTTGTGCTGCAAGACGCAGCAGGCCTTGAGGAAGAAAGGCTAGTGTTACCGCCATCAAACAGTAATGACTTGTGTTGCTCGTTTAACCATGTTTACGTGTGTGATACTCATTAAACAAGGTCTAGGCGCGTTTAGTGTTTACAGATGATTACATTCAGACATCAGCAGTGATTGCAATAGAAAGATAATTGCTCCAAACAAGGGGGTGGGGGGTAGAGTGACTCTCACATGCACACATATACGTGCATATTCATTTTTCATGTTCTGTTCTTGATTTTCCTCTAGATCTCTGCCTCTCATACAACTCTCTGGCCTCCCCACGTCAACCTTTTCCTATCTTTCTCTCACCTGCCTAATCCCTGAGAAGTTAGTAACAACTGTCACTATGCATCCAAGCTGCAGAAGATAATTAATCACTGAAGCAAATATCACAGCATTCATATATATATGCGCACACACACACACACACACACACGCGCGCGCGCGCGCGGAGCAGGTGTTCTTAAACTTTGTGGAAATTACTCAGTAGCTGCGATGTAAAACCATCAGTTAGATCTGAGTGTTTCTCAGCCCCACTAAGTGTGTAAATGCACTCTATTGTAAACTCATGAATTACTTTCCCATAATGCATTCTGTCAGCCTGACCTTGGCAAAGAGACTCTGCCCACTGCCCTGTAAAACAGGCAGTAATGCTGGGCCTGTCAGAAATGCAACACAACACACGCAGCAGAGTGCAGAGTATATCTGCAGCGAAAGAATACGTGACAGTAAAGCTAGGAAGAAATTTCAGCCGGGCAAATAGGAAGACCACACTTTTTTTTTATTTTAAACATTTGAAAATAGTATTTATGTAAAAGATCAGCAACAGTTCAAGATTTCACCGTGATGCTGGAATGTCTTTCATTTGAGCAATAACCAAATTCCACTACAAGAAAAATGTGAAACAGCGCTGTTCAAATACATTTTTCAGAGGGCCACGGTTACCCATAGCCAACACCTCAGTTGGTGAAATGCAACTGGGGCATTGCCCAATAATGGTACCTGAATCACTGCAATATGTTAAAAAAAACAAGTATTTTCATCTTTTACAATTGTTTCGTTTTGCTGCATTGAATTCCATGAATTAAAAATAAAATTTGATTTAAAATGTATTTCTCGTAGGCTGTTGTTGGTAATGTTCCAATAAGTAAAACTGCAGAGTGGCAGAGTGGTTAGGGGGGTTGTCCTGGAACCGGAAGGTCACCGGTTCGATCCCCCATCCAGCTGTCTCAGTTGTTGTGTTCTTGGGCAAGACACTCAACCCCAATGCCTCTGGTGTGTGTCCCATCATCATTGTATGAATGTGATAGGCACTGATTAGTCTCCATAAATGATTGTACATGTTAGCTTTGTAGGAGATCTGGTAGAGTGCTGYGTGAATGGGTAAATGAGGGCACAGATTGTAGTGTGAAGTGCTTTGAATGTCCTGGTTGGAAAGAAAGGCGCTATACAAGTACAATCCATTTCCTGCTTGTTGCTGTTTGTGTTCCTGTTTCGAGAGGGGAGATGTTTGGTCAAGCGATGTCTGTTTGATTATTATAGTGATAGTGATGCTGCACAGCCAAGAATAACTGAAGCAGAAACTCACATCAGCAGTCAGATTTGTTTTTATGGTATCAAAAAAATACACGTGTTTGTGTGTATAAATATATATGTATAATTTGTGTGTTTGTATAATATTGGTAAATATCGATTATCGGCCAGCGATATTATTATTGGATATCAAAAAAAATTGAATAAGTCTTCTGGACGGGTTCTTCTCTAATGAAACGTTTCGTCTCTCCTCCAAGAGACTTCTTCAGTCTGAGAGTTTCAGGCAAAATTCAGGCTTTTGAGCACTGCCTCCATGTGACTGATACTCACATCACATGGCTATCGTTCACACCAAATTAACACTTATTGTTAACAGGGGGTGGAGTGATACTGGCAATAGCCGTGCTGTAGGAGGGGGACAACTGAAAACGGAGGCCTCCACCTCTGTTTAATGATGGACGGTCTTTCTTCACAAAAATGGCTTCTTTTACTCCTCTCTCAAACCAACGTTCCTCTCTATCAAGAATGAGAACATCCTCATCTCTGAAAGAGTGACCGCTGGCCTGTAAATGAGTGAAAACTGCAGAGTTCTGGCCATTAGATGTAGCTCGTCTGTGTTGGGACATTCTTTTGAACAGTGGCTGCTTTGTTTCCCCGATGTATAACTGGTCGCAGTCCTCCTGGCACTTAACAGCATATACAACATTGCTCTGTTTGTGCCGGGGCACCGGATCTTTGGGGTGAACCAGCCTTTGCCGTAATGTGTTTTGGGGTTTGAAAGCCACTGGGACATCATGTTTAGAAAATAAATGTCTCAGTTTCTCCAAAACACCCGCAACATACGGAATAACTACTGGTTTGGCCCTGGAGCAGTGTGGTTATCCTGACTGGGCTTTCCTGAAAGCAGACAGGAAACACAGACAGGATTCCATGCAACCTTCAGGTGAAAATGAAGACCCCAAACCCAGACCCAACTGAACTGTAATCATCTGGTCCAAGGGCCACTAGCTGAATAGCCCATAAGAGGATGTATACTGAGGGCAATTTCAAGGCTTTTAGATAAGTTATGATGCAAAGTTTATTTTTGACAGCATTTTCATAACAACTGAAGGTAAATAGAATAGAAGTGAACTACAGTATATGCCTAGAAAACACATTCTCTCTCTCTCTCTCTCTCTCTCTCTCTCTCTCTCTCTCTCTCTCTCTCTCTCTCTCTCCCCACCCATGGTGTAATGCAGCTAATATGTAACTGTACACTTCTCACAGTATATAGTATATTTAGATCTAATCTGCAGATTGGTAAAAATGAATATACAGTATTAGCGATTTTCTGCACACTGGCAGCTTCTCTAGATTTGCACTTGTAAGTTTTCATTAAGTGCTTCCTGTTAGCAAACAATCCAAATATATCCAAATATAATGTGTGTGAAAATCTAGAAGTCATTTTTTTCACCAACATTGTTCCTTCTGTTGCTGTTCTGTCATGTTTTTGTTAAAGTTTTGCTCTATTTTTCTGTTTTATTGCAGTTTTTGTGCATCAGTCCTTCAGTTATGTTTTTGATATTTATTGATTTGGCTCTTGTGGTTGGGCTACAGAGACCACATTTCAGTATTTCCTAATTACACACTCACACACTACCACAAACGTAGACAAACCTTGATAAATCTAATTGCATGCTCTGCTCATAACTCCGGCCCACCAATTACAACAGTGATCTGACACTTTCAGTGAATGTGTCTGCCACTCTCCCAGACTGTGTGTGAGGTCGACGACGCAAACTTATATTGTGAGACGCTTTCTTTGATGCAGTTTTTGTGAGTCTTTTTTAAACCTCTCCTTTTTTTGTTTGTTCGTGATGTTTTCATCTTCCTTCCGCTCCTGTTTCAACCCACACTCCTGTTTCAACTCGGTTACTGCTGTTGATTCTGCATCAATCACGGCGAAATCTAATTTGTCAAACCTGTGTCGAGCAGGGCCCTCAACCCTGTCTGTGTGTCTGGAGCCCCACAAATGAGATGTGTGATAAGGCAACAGAAAAGGGTGTGTGTTGGGGTGGGGGGTGTCTGCTGGGAATAATAATAATAATAAAAAAACAGACTTTTGCACTTTGAAGTGGGAGCGGATCAAAAACAACAGAGGAGTCTTTGTGGTACAAAGAAAAACGCGCTCACCCTTCATCCGTCTTCGCTCGTTTCTGCACCTTTTCTTTCCGACACTCCTGAGCTGTCACATGTCACAAACAGGCCCCCAGCCTGCCCCACCACCTGCACCGCCTCCCTACCCTCTACCAGGAAAGAGCTCTGACTCTCAGTGCCGTAGCTGCTTATGCATCTCTTCAGGAGTTTACGCCACTCGGAGCAATTTGTGCACTCTCTGTACGTGTGTTGGTACACAGCTCTTAAAAAATGYAGTATATCCTGTCTGTTTGTCTCCTCATATCTGGGTCATATCATAAGCTTTTAGTACTGTAGTGGCACCTCCCAGGCAATCTCCTTTCCTATTATTTCAGCAGACTCAGGCTTTCGCTTTGATTTTACTGGCTGTCAGCCGTGCAGAGCCTCTGCTGCTGTCGGCTCAGATGTTAGGGACGGACGGTACATCTCATGTCCCATCAGTGCACCCATCATCGCCGCCACTCTCCCCTCCGTCCCATGTTCTTGACATGGGAGTCATTTGTCTTCCCCGTGTCCGCTGCAATGATGTGGGATAACGTTGGAGGCAAGTGGAGCAGACAGGGCAGTATTGGAATATCGATCCTCCTCCTTTCTCCCCGTCCTCCTGCAGGAATTTTTATTTCTGCCTGTGTGATAAAGTGACTGGTGCTGATGGGTTTTGGCTCAAGACATTGTTTCTCATACCCTTTGTGCTCGTGGATGAGAGCAATTTCTTTCTAGTGGGAGGTGATTTTTTTTGTTGTTGTACAGAAGTGCTCATGTTCCTGGGTTACCTTTCATTTTATTCCCTTTAGTGTCTGTTTTTGTGCACTGTACACCCAGTTCTAATTTATACCTCTACTTCATTGGTGATTTAATCACTATCATGACAGGCGAGCAATCATTTAAGAGCTTGATTGTTTGTCTGTTAGCAAAATATCTCATGATCCATTGGATAGATTTTTATAAAACTCTCAGAAAACATTGATTGTACAACTGAGGACCATTTAGAGTTAATCTGATTAAAGTTGGCTGCCACGGCTAACTGACTTTCAAAAACACAGAATTGACAACAACTCAGACAGTTTTACTGATACCTCCCCAAAATTTGTTGTTGCAGTAACTGAGACTGATCTGCAACACAGATGCTGAGAATGGAGAACAGATTGTGCAAGAGCTTTCTTTAAAGTGCCACTGACAATTTGTAGTCAAATATTTATGTCTGTTTGCAAAATATCCCATGAAACACAGGATGAGTTCTGCGACTTAAACAACTGATTAACGTTTGGTGTTATTTCAAGATACTCGCCATTTTTGAATGATCTCAGAAAAAAAATTAATTCAGTATATTTGTCAGATAATGAGCAAAAATTTAGTGTGCTTATTACAATAATAAGCACACTAAATACAATAATTTGAATATGCTGATCTAAAAACTGATGGTAGTAGTTGAGAGTCATTCACATCACATGTTCTGAGGGTGACAATGAATGATATTGCATGAGAATGTGCACAACATTCTTATCCAAAGCAGCTATGACTTTGTCATTACKCATCATAAAATGATCTTAATCTAAAACTCTTGCATGAAAAGCTTGATCAGGTCGTGCTTTTTGCTAATATTGGCCCAAAACACTCCCAACCAACCAACTCTCAACGAGAGAAAAATTAATAGTAGTCTCTAATAGTGCTGTGAAGTTTGTCCAAATAATTATTTTTACTTTTGGACTTTCAATTTTTTGTTTAAAAGATTTGTATTGGCCAAAAAAAGCACACAACTCCTCCATCTATCAGTTGTCAAGCATAGCAGTTTGATGGATGCCAAGAATGCATTCTACAAATATTCCCTKATTATTTCAACAAACTCTTAATTAAGCCTAATTTTTCAGCATGACTCCTCACATTTACCTGTCACACTTACTGATGGAGAAATTTGCTTAAATGAAACTATTAAATGCAACTTGTTGTTATAAAGAGCATGACTGATTGGATGCAAATAGCCTGTCAGTTGAGTTTTTCTCAGGAAAACCTTCTTATTAATGTGCACTACGATGTTTGAATTTGGTCAGAACCGCTTCACGTCACGACTGTCAGTTTTCAAGTGACTCTCGGTTGTTTTGGAACATACACAACACTCCCGTACGGAAAAAAAAGACACCTGCCAAAACAAAAAACACAACCCTGTAGGGGAAAAACTTCTGACGTGATAAGTGAGAAGTGATGATAAGAGCTGGTGTGAAAAGCAAAACACGGACACAGCTGCACACTGATAAGCAGAGAGGCARCACATGCACACACATTTAATTCACAGGTTTTTCTTTACTCCTTGAAAAGYGTTAACTCCCTAATGTCGATTAAAAAAAACCAGACACGAAGCATGAAGTAGCATTGYAGTTTTATTTGTTTCTCATAAATATCCTTGAAAAAGAACTTACGGTACATAAAAACATCAAAGTGCAAAATAATTTTACTTGAAATACTCCACACGGAGAATAAAAGTATAGAGCACCAAGTGTACAATAAAATGTTAAAAACTGTCACTGACACATTTTCATTCTTTAGCTCACTTTCTCAGTGTAAAATTCACCTACCAGTTAAGTAGCTCACAGTTCTTACATTTATCTAATTTTCACTAAATGTTGCATTTAATTGTTAAATAATATATGCAACTATTAAGTCCTAAATCTAAATGTGGTAATACAAATGTAAAAGTTAAATCTATATAATGCAGCTAAATGTGAAAGTATACATTTAAGTATTTGTAATGAAATGTGGCCTTTGCTGTTGGTGCATTTTGGATTATTCTATTGGTCTGAACACCATTTAGTTAAATATCCAAAGGGACTCACAGGTGAGGAATACACTGAGAAACAAGTTGGAGTTAAATGCATTCAGTAAAAAATTTGTGAATCAAACAGTAGACCTTTGATAGCTTCGACATTTTTGTGTTACTCAACAAATAACGTCTTCTCTGTTTTCTTTGTTTTGTAAGCAAAACCCGACCATTTTCTCTGCATTTTTTATCCATCATGTTTTTTCACACAACCAGACAGCTATTATGATTATTTGGAAAGGCAGAGGAGTGCACCTGAAAACAGAATCTCTTTAAAATAGTCTGGGTTATTGTGTTTTTTTTCTCTGTTTTGTTCTGTTTTTAGATGTGCTTTCACTGATTACTTTATGAAAATATAATTCAGAGTCTGTGTTGTGCACTACTACTGCAACAAATTTCAGCTCAGTATCTGTTAAGTTAGTTGGGTTTTAACCATCTTTGTGTTTGCGAAAGTCAATGGGGATCTTCACTCCAACTAKTTTTTAGAACACAAGAACAAGTCACGTGACTGTCCGCTCGACACTGATGTGCATTCTAACTCAAATGCAGCTCCAATGATTTCAATGGAGCTGCCAGTTTAGCTGTGTTTAAACTTAAATAAATTCAGGAAAACAGCATCAAACTCCACTGGGAGGACCACCAAATATTGTGGTACAGTAACAGTGACTCAGGATATAGCCATCATCCTCACATGGAAGTAAGTTTTTGTCACTTTTCTGAGCTGGCAACTGATTTGAATGATGGAACAAGCTGAATTTGACCAGAAAAAAGTGCAACAATGGATCTGCTCCAAACATTTTATCGGCGGTAAAAGACAAACTCTGGACCACCCAGATCCAATCCCTGCACTTTCTGTCGATAAAGTAAGTGAGTGAGTGAGTGAGTGAGTGAGTGAGTGAGTGAGTGAGTGAGTGAGTGAGTGAGTGAGTAAGTAAGTAAGTAAAATTTTATTTATAGAGCGCCTTTCACAGAAATTGAATTCACAAGGTGCTGTACAATTATCAAAGAGTTGATTGGCAGAAGGTGCTGTACAATAATCGAACACAATAGAAAAACAACTACTTGACAATTACATTACAAATTCCGGTCAATACATTCTCAGATTTTTGGAATAGTAGGGGCATAACAATGATGGAGAAAAAAGTAATTAAGGTATATACAATAGATAGGCCTGCTTGTAACTAATTGGAGTCGATGGTCATGGCGTATAAATCGTAAAATAATGGATACCAGTCAGAAGTAAAATACGTGTTTTGCAGTCATGGAAATTTAGGTTCAGGATTTATGTTGTAGAAGGCAGGATACCTTCAGCTAAATGCTTGAGTGAATAAATGTGTTTTTAGTTGATTTTTAAAGGTSTCAGTGCTATCAAGGGAGCGCAGATGGACCGGGAGAGCATTCCAAAGTCTGGGAGCCATGGAGGAGAAAGCACGGTCTCCGCGGGTCTTGARACGGGTAGGAGGGACCATGAGAAGGTTCTGATTTTGTGAACGCAAATTGCGTGTTGGATTGTAGTGGGAGATGAGGCTCGAGATGTAATTGGGYGCCTGGCCATGTAGGGCTCTGAAAGTTAGAGCTAGAATTTTGAATCTGAGTCTGAAGTGGACAGGAAGCCAGTGAAGCTCTGATAAGATCAGAGTAATGTGGGAGGGTTTCGAAGTGCAAGTTAAAAGTCTTGCTGCTGAGTTTTGTACAAGTTGAAGACGATTAAGCTGTTTTTGATTCAGGCAGGTGAACAGACTGYTGCAATAGTCTAGGCTGGTCAAGACAAAGGCATGGATTAGCATTTCTAGGTCAGAGGCAGACAGTATAGGGCGACATTTTGAAATGTTACAGAGCTGAAAGAAGCATGATGAAACCAGACTTTTAACATGTGTATTCAAGGACAGATTCTGAGTCTAAGTTGATTCCTAGGTTTTGTATGTTCTGTTTAACTGTCGGACCCAAAGAGCCAAGCTGATCTTTTATCTCTGTGATTTTATTTTCTGGTGCCAGGATCAGTGTCTCAGTCTTAGACAGATTAAGGAGCAGAAGGTTGTCTGATAGCCAGCGATTAATTTCAGTGATACAGTTCAGAAAGGAAGCTGGACTCATTAAAAGAGCAGTACAGCTGCAAGTCGTCTTCATAGAAGTGGTATGAGATGTCAGGGAATTTGTCTATCTCAGGGGGYGGATGTAGATGAGGAATAGAATAGGGCCCAGAATGGAACCCTGTGGTACTACGCAGGTGAGTTGTGCTGAACCAGAATATGTTTGATCTACAAGGACTGAGAAGGAGTGGTCTGAGAGGTATGACTTAAACCAATCAAAGKMAGCTCCAGWTATCCCTAGGTTTGTCAGATTACGTAATCGAATGGCATGATCCACAGTGTCGAAGGCATTGGAGAGGTATAATAAAAGTAGAACAGAGTAGAAGCCTCTGTCAGCAGAYATTAGTAGGTCGTTAGATACTTGAAGAAGAGCTGTCTCTGTTGAGTGAAATTTACCGAATCCAGATTGGAAGGTGTCATGGATTTTATTTTCATCCAGGTAGGCTGTCAGTTGTACTGATACAAATTTTTCCAGGACCTTAGAGATAAATGGTAGTTTGGAAACGGGCCGGTAGTTGTTTAGGTCTGACGGGTTAAGGGACTGCTTTTTTAATCTGCGTTCAACAATTGCTTTTTTAAAGGATCTTGGGACACATCCATTTGTCAAGGAGAGGTTCAGCAGGTTTACAAGAGMGGGCCCCACCGCATCACAGATGGATTTTAGAAATCTGGGTGGTAGAGTGTCAGCAGGTGAGGCGGAAGGTCTCAATTTTCTGTATTAAGGTCCCTAGATATTCTGTAGTTCCTAGATCAAAAGAAGACCATGATGGATTGGATCTGGCCACCTGACGGGTTGGTAAGATGGGGGAAAGGACGGTCCAGGGGAGATAAACTGTAAACCTTATTGTTTTTACCATAGCCTACTGCTTGCAATACTCCTAACATCTATGCTAGCCTCATAAACAGTGATCTGCAGTCAGTACAACATACAGTGATAATAATTATATTTACAGAAATACTAAACATCATGATTTTCTTTAAACAATGCAGAAGCGGTGGCTTGTGTGATAAAAATACACACTGAGACACACACGGACAATAGATGCAGCAAACTAACTTATAAAAGACCAAAAAAACATTAACCTTTTTAACAATTTCACTTGCCTTCCAAATCTGTCAAAGACCTAGACCAGGGCTGTTCAACTAAATTGCTCCAGGGGCCACAGTTACTGCAGGTCAACAGGGACCAAACATCCAGCAATTAAAGTCATTATGTAAATAAACCAAGTATTACAAAGATCTGTTACCTTTGAAATAGTTTATTTTGCTGCATTTAATCATGACTACAGCATACAGAACCATGTAAAAGTAGTGATAATTAAACAATATAAAAAACAAAAAGAACACGTTTTGTCTTCAATTTAACACWWATATTATTTTGACATCTCCGAATTACCACATTTTTAAACAAATTTTATTTTCACTTTCATAGTTTTATTTTCAACAGCTTGTAATTTTAACTATCTTGAGCGTTCATAAAAATGTTTTTTTTGCCAGCTTCTAGCCAAGATTCTGAATTTCCTGTAATGTTTAACCAAAGAATTTAGAGTAATTAAAGTAGAAAACCAGGGTTTGGGCTTTAGAGATGAATGAACCAATTGGTGGGCTGAACTTTGGTCACTTGCGAGCCGGATGTGGCCCGTGGGCCACCATTTGAATAGCCCTGACCTAGACCCTCCAGCCAACCTGTCTACTGAATTTTCCTGTGATTCCTGAAGTTGGATGAGTCAAAATTTGCTCTAGGAATGTCTTTTTCTTTTGCGGTATTATCACTGACTCAGTAGAATCCAGTCTGACTGTCTGATCATTTGAGAAAGTGGCAGATAAGGTACGTACTGTAAATGATATGCATGACATCACGAGTGAAGGTCCCTATTAGATCATTTATTTTTTCCAGATTCTCTGTTTTTATTTCCTGGTTTTAAACCAAGGGTTGGCAATCCTGGTCCTCGAAGGTCACTACCATGTATGTTGTAGAAGATTCTCTGCTCTACCACATTAATGGGTGATTAAAAGACTTTTGCAGAACTTGAAGAGGTCATTTAGACACTGAATCAGGTGTGGTGGAGCACGAAAACATAAAACATGCAGGATATTCGCCCCACCGAAGACCAGGATTGAACACCCCTGTTCTAAACACATGCATGTTGAACTGAGAGGTTGTTGCTAATTTCAAGGTAGGAGCAATTTTGATCATGTTGTTGTCTCATGTTTGTGTTGATGGAACGGCAGTCAGGCATTAAATCTTCCTGCAGGCACCTGTACCACACACAAAAACCAAGAATCATATAAGATAAACTGTCCCATTACAGTACAAACATTGATACGTTGAAGTGGTCTAGAGATGTTCCCAACATGTAGCTCATCAAAAACAAAGCAGTATTTCTAATCTGTTCCCACCTTCCACCTTGCTGAGCCAAGATTCTGCATATCATTTCATTGGCACTTTGCCACTTCACACTCTGTCTCTCTTCACACACACACACACACACACACACACACACACACACACACAC